>NC_081761.1:35110729-35410729 GCF_963082965.1 Carassius carassius
AAACAAAAATGCAAAATTTTGCTTTGGCAACTGTCTGAAAAAATAAATACAACAACGAAAAAAAAAAAATACTAAACCTATGCAGAAAAACTAACAAAAAAAGTATAATAATAAAAATCTACAGTGTGCGAAAATTACCAAAATTGAAAGTAAAGTTTAGAAACTGAAAACATAAAGATAAAAGCAAATTCAAAATATTAATAAAAAAAACTAATGATACTAAAATAACACCACATCAGACTTTAGAAACACCGAATCTTTAAAAATAATATATATATATATATATATATATATATATATTAAGTTCTACAGATGATTTCATAAGATATTCTTAAGAATGTTCAGATTATTGAAGAATTCTTAAAAAGTTCTCAATTTTTTTTTTTTTTAGAACATTTGAATTTGAATTATTTTTCTGTTTTGTTTTTGTTTTCTATTCATCTTAATAAACAAATAATTTTCATATAATTTATGTTTGTATAATCTTACAAAGATTATAAATAAAAACCATGTCAAACATTTTCTCTGTTATCATAATTATTTAACTGCATGACATTCACAAACGAAGAAGGGAGGGTTTGGACATCATGGGTCCCGGCGAGACTGTCCCGCCCACACCACACCACCAGTAGTAACACCACAGCCCTATTACACCACACACACACACACACACACACACACACACACACACGGTTCTAACGGGCTGAATCCAACTTCTCACATCTGTTAAAACTACAAATGAAAGAGAAAAAATGAGGAGGGAAAGAGAGGGACAAAAACACGACGAAAACAATGAAGAAACAATAAAAGTGGTCTGTTAGCTTATGTGTTCTTACATAAGATTGTATGTGTGTGTGTGTTTAGGGTATGTGGTCCATCTGGAGCAGGTTAAGAGATAGAAAACACACTTCCTCCAACACTCGTTCTGTCTCTCTCTCTCACTCGCTCTGGTAAGTGGAAGCTCTGCCCTCAAATTAATGGTGGGTGTGGAACAGAAGACAGGAAACACACACACACACACACACACACACACACACACTCGCATAGTTAAACACATATAAACACATAGAACTGGTGTCTCCTCTCTCCTGGAGTGTAACATATTTCCACAGCTGTGTTTCAGCAGATGTGTAACACCACAGAGAGTGTGTGTGTGTGTGTGTGTTCACACCTGTAAACATTTCCTTGCTAAAGAAGAAAGTTGCACACATACGGTTGAGAGTTTGGACACTTACACTTATTTTTCTAGTTTTCACATTTTATAATAATTTTGAAGTTGTGAAAACACTGAATTAATGTAATGATCTAGTGAGAAAAAAACCCTGTTATATTTGAGCTCTTTCTTTGTCTGGATTCCAGCGACGAGAAGTGCATCCTGGGATGCTTTTTAAAACTAGTGTTGAAGGAACATGCTTTTCATGCAATAAACATGCAATAAATAAAAAGAAAGAAATATCAAAAATGAATATATATTTTATTATTAAATAAACATAATAATGTTCCAAACTATAATTGTTTTTAAATAAACATATAAATAAAGATCATTTTAAATTGTTTAATTGTTAAAAAATGCATGAAAACATTTAAATAAATAAAAAAATTCTACAAAATCATAAAAAAAATAATTTAAATGTTTCTTTTGTGCGTGTGTTTTCTTGTTTGAACAGCACCACTGTCATTGTCAAGGAAAGTGATGTTCATTGTTTTTTAAATAAATCTTTTAAAAATGCATGAAAAAATGTAAACTAATAAATAAAATGCTACAAAACTACTTCCAGTATTCAAAGGATGAGTCTTTACATCAAAAGATTTCTAAAATATCATGAAAAACAAATACAGTCAAAACAAAAGCAGTACTCAAACTTTAAGTTTGTATCAAGATTACATATTTATGAACATAATATATCTGTAAATATCAGAATTGTAATTTTAAGACTGGAGTATGATGGGAAAGGAGAGTTAATGAATCCAGAGAGGTTTGGATCAGGTCCACATCAGACCTCGCTGGGACGATCCGCACACAGTCTCATTAACACCCCTAGGAAATGATTCCCGGAGTTGGAAAAGTCAATTAAAGAATCAGGAGGAAGAAAATCTGTCATAATTAAGTTGTAATTGTGAATATCAACTTTGCAATTTAGGTTCTACACATTTTGCGCACTGCTGATGAATAATAACAATAATCACCACCAGAAAGGACTTCCCATTTAGTCCAATCATGTCCAAATGAGCTATTTTTTAAATATGACATTAACAAGCCAGTCAATTTGAAATCATTTACCATGATATAACACTGGCTTACAGCAAAGCTGTGGCTCATTCGACATAGCGACTCTCAGACAATATAATCATTTCAGAATTGATGAATTTTGCAACATTAGCACTGCTTATTACTCTGAAGCTGCTTTGAAACAATTAATATCGTGTAGAGCGCTATATAAATAAATGTGTTTTTTGATTTAAGAAACACAGTATGTGTTTAGACTCAGTGGTCAGAATTTCTGTCCAAGAAAATGTAATAAATTCCTATTATTTCACGATCACGTAATTTAAAAACAAACCAGGATTCAGCGTTTACATGCTCGGCAGAGACACGAAAAGCTCTGGGAGATGATGAGCACACACAGATTAAAGGTGAACATCAGCTCTGTCTCTGAAGGCTAACCTGTGACTTCATTATAGAAAAGAAAATGAGCTATTAACTGCTCTCCTCAATGTACAACAAGAGAGAGAAAAGATGAAAACAACACACAAGATGAAGCAGACCAAGGCAGAAATGTTCATTAAGTGCATGAAAAGTACATTACATGCCCAAACAAAGGCAGTGCATTGCAAAATAATGCTTTTCTTTTAGTAGAAACATCAAAACATTTTTAAATCAAGATCTGTGTCTGGTCTTTGGCTGTGAACGTTCTGCCCTTTCTGTCTGTTAAACTGGACAGCACTGAGGGTGACTTTAAAAGGCATATCCCATGGTGCCCTGCTGCTGTTTCAGAGTCACCTTCTAGAGGACTGGACGTGAGTGAAGAAAAAGTGAGCGGGGTTCAAAAAGTGGCACGGCTCTCAATGGGAAATGTCTTAATTCAGCATCTTTAGGAGATATAATTTAATAGTGAAATGTGAATGTGAATTTGAACACACGAGTAAATCACATCAAAGCCAGATATCTGAGACGGAATCCTCCGATACAAAGTTACAAGATAATAGATTTTGGAATTTTGGATTTAGAATTTTGGAATTTTGAATAAATGCCCACAGAGGTTCGAGAACAACAGTTGAAACACATTTCTAACAGTTTCTGACTCACTGTGTGATCCGAGGGGCCAGAAGGTCCCGGACGGTTTGGGAATGCACCACGGCGAGCTCCCCCCCACGAGCTGAGCAATTCCTCCGAGCGTCTGACCAGCTGACTTCCTCCGACACCAACAGGAAACAGCGGGACGAGTCAGCGTGATGGATCGCATCTGGCAAACACAGCGGCTCCGCTAAAGGACCAGAGACTTACACTTCAGAATCATATCATTTAGAACAATTCTAAACAGCAATAATATAATATAATATAATATAATATAATATAATATAATATAATATAATATAATATAATATAATATAATATAATATAATATAATATAATATAATATAATATAATATAATATAATATAATATAATATAATATAATATAATATAATATAAAACAAAAGCTGCATTTATTGGATTTAAAATACAGTAAAAACAGTAATATTGTGACATTTTAAATATCTAAAAATAGTTTTAAAAATATTTATAATATCTTTAGTGACACATGATTCTTTATAAATCATAAATAATTGGATGATTGGGAAAATACATATCAACATACCACTGAGATTTCAATGCAACAACAAAAAAGACAATAATTTACTGTACAAAACACTGTTTATTAGTCGTATAAGTAATTTTATGTCATTAACTTATATTAAATGTCACCTTTTTTAAATCTTATTACTAAGAATTAGTTTCATTCGTGTTTTTTTGATGATCTCATACAACTTTTTCATGTTGACATCTAATTTCGTGAGCTTCTACCAAGAGACAGATGAATGTAATCGGATGTTTTTAAAGCTGATGAGTGTCTATGGTTAGTTGCATTAGGCATTGTTTTTCCTGCTGTAAGTAAATCAGTAAAGATTTCCTCTGCTCAGCTCAGCTTCTGCACCTGTTTTCTTCTCGCTGCTCCTTATCTGTTCTCTCAAAGCAAACAATGACGAACAGATCTCTGCAGGGCTGATGAACAAACGAGAGAATCGCCTTGCTTTGTGTAAGAGACAGGACGTTTATGGCTTGAAAGATCATGAAAGGCAGGGTATTTTAAGAGAGAGTCCCATGGTCATTTCAGAGCGTGTTATATCTGAGCCGTGGTGACATAACCGCGCTCGTGAGAATGTGTCATCACCAGTTTGTATGAGGCTGTACGTACAGTAGTGAGCTGCCTGTCCAGACAGCATTTCAAGGAACATTCCTGACTAAGATTCAGGTGTTTCAAATCATTATGCTACAGCTGAGACAGACATTTATCCTCTGTGATAACAATCCTAAAATGGCATGAGTATAGCGAAAAACATCTGTCCAAAATGTCTATTATGAATTGTACTTTATCCAGTGCTAATAAACTGATTTTACTCAATATAAAATCTGATGACAGCAGTATCATAAATCATGTTTATTATATTATTATTATTATATTATTTAGCTCAAGTCACAGGAGGAAAAAATAGTTTGAGCTAAAACATAATGACAAAATCAACTGCCTTTTTTTTTTTAATGTTCGGATACTTCTGAATAAACAACCAATTTCTAATGCTTTATTTTAATAATATATAATATAATATAATAAAAAAATAATATAATATAATATAATTCTCTTTATAATATAAAGTCTCTTCTCATGAATTCCGCATTTACTTGATCAAAAATACAGTAAAAACAGTAATATTGGGAAATATTATTACTTTATTTTTATACTGTTTTATTCAAAAATAACTGCTATCAATTTAAATATAATTCCTTCAGAAATCATTCTGATATGTTTGTAAAAAAGTGGTCTTAGAACAGAGCGTATGTTTTTGTCTTGTACCTCTTGCTATCTCTCTCCCATCCTTCCTGATCCTCCAGTCCACGTTAACGCCCACTCCGCCCCAGTTGACCAGAGAGACCGCCTCCTCCAGGCTCTGATTGGCCACTATGAGTTGGGGGCAGTGGAGCTCGAGTCGAGGGGGCAGCTCCACGCTCACGTTCCCCTGCGCCACGATCTCCTGGTGACCCGCTGAGAGACTCACCTGAGCCTGGTACCGTCCCGGGACACCGTACTTATGCCTCGCCGTGGTGGTGGGTGTAGAGGCGTTTACCCGAGGCGAAAGGTCACCGAAGTCCCATGAGAAAGAGGCAGGGAAGACTGACGAGGCGACAGACAGGACGGCTTCTGAATGAACGGACACACGGCGAGAAGCAAGAGAGGCGGAGAAATTCACCTGTGGATGGAGAGCATATTCAAACTACGATGAAAAAATCTCTTCTGCTCATCAAGGCTGCATTTATACTATCAATTTATACTACTAAAATACAGTAAAAACTAATACTGTGAAATATTATTACAGTTTAAAAATAATATATTGAATATATTGTAAAATGTAATTTATTGCTGTGATACAAAGCTGAATTCAGGTTTCACCACGATCCTTCAGAAATCACAAAACATTTCTTTGATCAAAAGAAAGTTAAAAAGAACAGCTTTTATTTGAAAAAGAGGACGTTTGTACCATTATAAATGTTTTTACTACTAGTTTTGATTCATTTTATATGTCCTTGCTGAATAAAAGTAATTATTTAATTATAAATAAATCTCAGTGAATCTAAACGTTTGACTGATTCTTTGAGTCAGTTCTTTTTAATGAATCAGTCAAAAGAATCAGTGGCTGACTACAGCAGTCGTGCTTTTTCTTGTTTTGTGCAACCTTTGACAAAATGTATTATTATTTAGGTTTCCAGAATTTTGAAAAATTGAGTAAATTCTGAATTAGAACCAGTTCTCACATTCTGAATTCACATCGAAACTACTTTTTAGTATGCAGTATGCTATTTCACCTCACAGCACAAAGCATTATGGGTAATATTACACCCAAAAAGTGTGCACGGTTATATACTTAAAAAAAAATCCACCAGGAATAGTACACAATCCAGGTATTTTAGAGCAATATTTATAGTGTAAAAAAAAAAGCAATTGGTATTTGAATTTGGATTCATCCCATATGTGAGCTCATCTAAACCTATATGACTATACGGCAATGTAACAATCTGGAACCTGAAAGACGTCCTTGGCCACAGTCCAGCGGCACTCCTTCATGACCAGCGGGTCGGAGCACGCGGCCGAACACTGGGACTCGCTGATGTAATTGGGCTCAGAGTTGGTGCTGCACAGACACTCTCTCTGCTGTCCCAGACCACCGTAGCGCTGGCTCTCATGGAAGCATTTAGAGTTGCATTCCTCCCGTGAGAACGGCCCGGGAGTGGAGGAGGAGAAGATGACCAGCTCCACACCTGCCACATGCTCCTCGTCCTGCAGACATCCTGCATACGTCAGGCCTGAGAGATGAGACAGCAACAGACATGTCAAAGCTCTTCAAACTGTTTTTTTTATTTAGTACCTTGACTTGAAATTGAGCGCTGTGCATAATGGGACACAATTTCATGCAATCGGCTTGTACACTTATTTAGATGCAGAAGGTCATGGGGCTCATTTCAGGCACAATACACATACTTCATACTACAGAAGTAACTGGCCTAATCTCTTCCTGCTTCACAGAGCTGTGTCCTGTCACTCACCGCAGGTGTGCACACTGACGTTGAGCAGCGGCTGGTTCTTCAGCTCGGCCGGACGGTCACAGAGCACAGAGTTGGGTCGCTTGACTCGAACGCCCTGGTCCTGCAGCCAGCTCACCAAACGCACCAGCTTACAGTCGCAGACGAACGGGTTAAAGCTCAGATCTCTGAAGGAACATTACACAAACACATTGCATGGCCCTTACTCAAACAGCAATGTGTGATAAGGAGAGTAATTTAAAGAGGACGTGGAGACCCGGGGTGTAACATAAGCCTTGTTTTGTCTGACGTGTACACAGATGATGGTACAGCAGCGGCGGAGCAATCTGTCACTGTTTAATCAGTCCAGGAAACACAACACACACACTAATCTATAATTATAGTGGAACTGAAAGACGTTCACCGGGGAATTTTAATCGGCGTATGAAAGCGCTACTTGAAAAGTCACGGGGGGAACGCTGTACTAGAAAATAAAGCTTTAGAGAATTAAAAAACGCCAACAGAATTCGGATAAGAACATTTAATCATCTGATATGTGAACATTAAATCACTAAGGGCAAAGAATCGTAATGTTTCTTTTAACTATAATCATTATAATTAAGCAAAACGTTACTGCGATAAAATGCAATAAAACATACTGTTTAGGGCCATTGGGATTTTCTGATATTAATTTCGTGACAAGCACATTTTCTCTTTAGATTCTCATAACTGTAAAACAAATCATCTGGACACACTTTAAAATTAAATTCAGGAATTAAAAACTACCACCAAGTATACCTGTAATTATACTTTGCAATATAAATAATATATTTATGACATATTTTAATAGAGTAATCTCTATTTAACCAATCCAAACCAAACCAAACAAAAAAAAATCTGCATTCTTTGATGAATAGATGGATCCAAAGATCAGCATTTATGAGAAATAAAAAGCCTTTGCAACATTATACAGTATATCATTCAAAAATATATATTTTTTGGAAAAGAAATTATAGATATGAATACTTTTATTTAGCAAGCTTTAAAATCTCAATAAATAACATTTTGAAATATATTCAAATAGAAAACAGTTATTTTAAATAGTCTAGTAACAATATTTGAGTTTACTGTTTTGCTGTACTTTGGATCAAATAAATGCAGGCTTGGTGAACAGAAGAGACTTGACTGGTAGTGGATACTATAGGCAACTTTAATTATTCTCTAATTTCTAGCTTTTAATTTGCTTAGAAATCTATAACTGCTTGACAATAACAAATAATAATGATTTTTTTTTTTTTATATACTACAAACACTTAGGCTATTTATCACATAATAAGGCAGAATCTATACTGTAATAAATCTATGTCAATTAGCACTGTTTTGTCGATATACTGCACAGTATTTATGACCTGCTGGAGATGACTTGAAAAAACATATATTGTCGCAATCGTATATTAATGTCTTCGTGTTTCCAAAAGTTTCAGTTCTTCTGTCAAAACAACTGTTTTCATACAGCGATAGCTGGACGCTGTTGCCCATATTAGGAGTTTCCTGTTATGCCTTTCTGCGCGAGAGCGCGCTCCGGCTTCGAGGATGAATGAAACACACACTGCACGAGCGTTTAGCGCTTCTGGGTCCGAATAAAATATCAGGTCATGCGCAGACTATCCTGTCTCTTTGAGTTTAAATCTATATTTATTCACACCAGCTCTTGAAAACATCTATGCGAACACATTTGACTGAAAAAGTACGGGGATCTACGCCCCTGGGTTGCTGTAATAAAGGATGCCATGATGTATTATTTAATATTATTTCATTTATCCAGCTCATTTGAAACACATGCGTGTTTATACTCACATCATAGTTAAATTAAATAAATGATCACATGTTCGTTCCTCAATGGTGGTGATCTGGTTGTTGCTCAAATCTCTGCAAGACAAAAGTGAATTTATATGTATATTATTTCTCAGCCTCAGTAGTTTTTCCTTCTTTCTTTTCCTCTCAGTATAATCGTTCCCTTGTTCAGCCGCTGGAGCAGCATATGGAAAAGTTCTGGAGTGATTTTGGTGTGTGTGTGTGTGTGTGTGTGTGTGTGTGTGTGTGTGTGTGTTGAAAGGGAGCAGGAAATGGTGCAGTCAAAGCCTGAAGCAATGACTTTTAATTGGTTGTAACGGGCATGTGATTGAACGAACAGTGTGTGTGTGTGTGTGTGTGTGTTAGAAACAGTGTAGTCGAGGTGCAAGTGTGATTTTTATCAAAGATAAACGTCTGGATACATGACTTCACTTTCTGTTTATTATGCTTTTGTTTGAGCTGAAAGAGTGGAGTGTGTCCGTTCAGTTTCTTCAGCGTTTGACTCTGCGGTTCGGGAGAGACTCCAGAAAGATCCGCCTACACTTTCTCACCATATGAGCTCCAAAACGGTCTGGGAACTAGACCATACTGCCGCCCACACACACACACACACACACACACACACACACACTTACAGCACAGCTAACGGCCCACAGTCCAAGATCCCGTGAGGAAGAGTGACCAGACGATTGCTCTGAAGATACCTGAGGAGAAGAGCAAACAACTGAAACACCGGAGTGTGTCTGCTTGAGTTAGGTTCAGTTCCCCATATATACATAAAAAAATATATATATGTGTATACTGTGCATATTTATTATGTATATATAAATATAAACACATGCATATATATATTTAAGACAAAAACATAATCATAATTTTATGTTTATAAATTAAATATATTTATATATAATATAATATAAATATATAAATGTATAGACAATGTAAATAAACATTTTCAAAATATATACTGAGTGTGTGTATTTATATATACGTGTGTGTGTGTGTTTGTATATATATATATATATATATATATATATGAACTCATAAAGAACATAATAATAACAACAAATACATCAACAATAATGATAATAATAATTTCACATTTTTTTGCATTTTAATTGTTTGTTTTATTATAACTATCATTTCTACTACTATAATAAATATTGTCCAGTCGAGAGAACAAAAATGTCTTCTGCAATGAAAGATCTCACAATATATTATTTAGTATTGTTTAATTTATTCAGCTCTTCATAATCAAATACTTTATTAATAATAATAATACATTAATAATAAAAACAATAATACAAATCCAATCTTTAAAGCCATTAAAATAAAAGTTATTTATTCAGTTTCTCATAATAAAATATTTTATTACTAATAATACTGATAATAATATAAATAAAGAATATATTTCGCATATAGAGTTTGTCTTTAAGCGTTTAAATAAGATTACTTTAATATAATAAAAATTAGATATTAATTGAACACTGTAAATAGTTTAGTTGGGATCTTGGTCCAGATACTTCTTGTGTCAGTTTGTCTCTTGCTGCTGTAACGGTGTATTTTAAAACGCTGTTTTTGTGGCGAAGAAAGACAAGATTAAAAAGAGCTCAAGACTGCTCTTTATTGGTGATAAAATCATCAAATAATAAATATTTGAGATCATAAAATAAGTTTTGTTTGATATTTTTAACAGGCACTAAGAGCTACATATTTATTTTGAAGATGGACAAAAATGAATGCATTTGAAATATTTTGAGTAAAAGAATCAAGTACTCACACACACAGACTTCTAGATTTAGCATATGCATCACAACAACGGTGACAAACAAAAGAGCTCCATAGCACAAACTCATCCTTATTTTACAGCCTATTTTGTTCTGATTGTCACCATTGATTTGATGCATATCCAACATCTGTATGTCTGTTTGTGACGACATGATTGGTTTTCTAAAAGTACATTATTTTTTCTACAAGGTTTCTATCCATAAAAATAAATCCATAGTTGCAACAAAACATTAACATCTTATTTTGCCTAATTTGTCACCATTACAAGCAAGATGTGTAGTGTACGCTTGATCTCAACTCTCTCTGCCACAATAAGAGTGTTTTATAACACACCGTTACAGCAGCAAGAGACAAACTGACACAAGAGGTAACTGGACCAAGATCCAAACTAAACCAAACACTGATCACCACAATGGTGACTTCAAATGAATCAAGTATCAACATTTAAACCTCTGTTAATTCTCAATAAGAGCTTCTCTAGATGTCTGACAGAAATAAACATTTTTAAAAAAATACGTCATAAAAACATTCTGTCGTGGCCTAGTGGTTAGAGAGTTTGACTCCTAGGGTAGTGGGTTCGACACTCGGGCCGGCAGTAACATGACTGAGGTGCCCTTGAGCAAGGCGCTGATCCCCGGGTGCCGCAGCATAAATGATGAACACTGCTCCGGGTGTGTGTTCACAGTGTGTGTGTGTGTGTGTTCACTGCTGTGTGTGTGTGTGTGTGTGTGTGCACTGCTCTGTGTGTGTGCACTTTGGATGGGTTAAATGTAGAGCATGAATTTTGAGTATGGGTCACCATACTTAGCTGAATGTCATGTCACTTTTCACTTTAAAATTGTGTATGCCTATAGATAACAGGCCTTGTAAACAAAAGATATTTTGTTCTGACATTCTTTAGGTTAACATGACTATTTATGTTGTGACAACTTGTGATATTAAGTTATTTCTAAGTTGGATGGACTTTAGTCCACGTTTGTTAAGTTTACTCAAAAAAGCGCTTGCGATAAGTTGCCTTATTTTTTTAAGTTGACGCAACTGTTTTTTTTTTACAGTGAACTTAATTTAAATATTTCCAGTCATTAAACTAATTATAATCAAATAATAATTGTTATAAAAGATGTCATTATATTTTATCTAATATTTCATTAGTGCTGGGCAATGATAAAATTTGTAAAAATCATGTTATTGTCTGCGATTAATCGCAATTTATCACATTATTATGCAAAAAAATAATAATGCATTCAAATGTAGTGTGTTGTGCAATTTTTCATTTAAAAGTAGGCCTACTGCTATATGAACTAAAGAGTAATAAAAAGTGTTTGCAAACACTTTACACAAATAAGGTGCTTTTTAGAGCAGTGTTCATTTTACATAGTAGCAGTTAAAATATTTCTTGTAGCCTATATCTAAACTATAACATTAATGTAATTAAATTAAATATAAAACAAGTCGTTTGTCCCTGCCAGAACATTACCGTTATAGAAAATATTTTAGAGTTTTTTATAGAAATAAGAAGTTATGGTAGTATTCAACTGCATTCCAGTAATGATAATCAGGAGAGAAAATGGGCTGAGAATAATTTCTAGGTTCTTAAAGGAAGCTTTATTTTTATTGTGGAAAATATAATTAATCTATACCTGATATCTTAAGGGGAACAAGTGAACAGGAAGTTGCAGATTATGAAACGAGAAGGCTTTTTGCTTTAGCACGAAGAAACACACTCACGTTTGCACCAGACCACCTATTATACAAGCACCAGACCACCTATTACCGACGAACATCTCCAGCACACACACACACACACACGCTCACGCACACACACGCACACACACGCTCACGCGAGAGAGACGTGGCACTTACAGCTCCTTGAGGGCGGTGAGGTGATCAAAGAGGCTGGAATCCACTGACAGAATGTGGTTTCTGGACAAATCTCTGCAACAGAAGCCAGAAAGAGACGCTTAGAGATTCACACACACTCAGACTCGAGATAACCGCTGCAGGAAGATGAGAAGAAGTTAGCCGTTTCTGACCCGTATGACTGACTTTCTTCCGTGAAACACAAAAGGAGATGTTTAGCAGAATGTTCATGCTGCTCTTTTCCATACAGTAAAAGTGAGTGGAGACTGAAGCTCCACAGAAAGTGTTATACAAGTAGTCTGTGTAGCTTGTGTACAACATCACAAGGATCATTCAATGGATTTATGCGAGGGACAGACTGAAAATTTAAATCTTCCCCTCTGCCGTATCTCTCAAATCCCAAATTTGAGTACTTTCATGGGACACGATGACAATGTAAATTACTGTACACTGGCATTTTTGTGTAAACCACCGAAAATGGACATTACATACTGTCCTTTTTTAATTTGCAATATTATTTATACTATTTCCTGGTTATTTAAGGAAGAACAAAGCAATATTCTAATCTGAAGAACCACATAGAAAAAATCAGAAACATGTTTAATCTAAAAAGATCCATATATTGCAACTCCGGTTTTGTCTTTTATACTCATCAAAGCTGCATTTACTCAATCAAAACACAGTAAAATCAGTAATCAGTTTCTGAAGTAATATTGAAATGTAAAATAACTGTTTTATATTTGAATATATATATATATATATATATATATATTAAAATGTAATTTATTTCTGTGATCAAAGCTGAAGTCTTTAGTGTCACACGATCCTTCAGAAATCATGTGCTCTGAATCTTTTATAATAATTCACGTTGATGAAAACAGTTGTGCTGCTTCATATTTTTGTGGAAACTGTGACTTTTTCAGGATTCTTTGAAGAATAATACATAAAAAGAACAGCACTGATTTGAAGCAGAAATCTTTTGTAACAATATGAATGTCTTTACTGTCACATTTGATCAATTCATGCATCCATGCTGAATAAAAGTATTAATTTCTTTCAGAAACATTATTTAACAAACTTTTGAACAGTGCATACGTTATAACATATGCATTATATAAAGAAATAATTATTAAACCCACATTTGCATCTCTCATGATGCAAAGTGTAAACAAAATCAAGATAATGGACCAATCAGAATCAGTCTTTCCTATTAACACACCAATCAAATTAAACCAATAATGCAATCTGCACAACAGACAGGTGTCAGCACGTGTGTGTGTGTGTGTGTGTGTGTAAACTCTGTTCCCAGAAGAAAACATCTGTCCATTCCAGACAGACTGTGTAAGAGAAGAGGAGGAGTTTTACTCGACTGACGCTCCATGCTGATGAAAAGCCTCTGCTAAAGTCATTACTGTGTCAGTTCCTCACTAATAGGAGGCGTTCTTACACATCATCACCTTACATAACACAGCCTGCATGTGTGTGTGTGTGTGTGTGTGTGTGCAACTGTGGCAACAAATCTTAATGTTATCAGCGCACAGTGAATGAAAGTGGAGCGCATGTGTGTCGGTCACTGAGGGACCAAGTGTATTTTGAGCACAATCAGATTTATATCGTGTTGTGTAAGGGTCTCCGAAAGTTTATTCAAGCAACTAGAATGGTAAATAGTATCTTCAGCTCACAGTCGTGAGATGTCAGAAATCAGAGAAAAACTTCTGCCTCAAACTTATTCTCCTTTTTCTGAGTTTATCCTTGTCAGGATGAGAAGTTGAGTTTATTTAGGTAAATAAAATAATAATAAGTTATTTTATGTACACCGGACAATAGAACACCAAGGTCGTAGGTTTGATGCCTAAGATAAAATAAAATAAAAACCTTGAATTCAATTTGTTTTAGATAAAGTGGCTGTCAATTGCATACAAAAAATATTTACAATAAATATATTAACAACACTATGTAAAAATACATTCATTAAATAAAGGGATACATTTACATTTGCTAATTTGATTGTCTAAGCATGCCATGGTTCTGTTTTTGACATAAATACTATAAAACAAATAAATAATAAAGATAATGGAATACCTTTAGCCTAAAAGGTTGAATAAACATGGGTCCAGCATTGGATTAAAAAAAAAAATACATACAAAAATACATAAATAAATAAGGATAAAAGTATCTATCAAATGCACATAAAAATCTAATAAAATATAAAATCATTAATTGTACAGATTTCTATAATTATTGATTTAAACTAAGTGCTTTTTATTGCATGCCATGCAAAATCATTTCTGTGCAAGCTGTTTCTACAGCTCGGTTTCAAGGGATTTCACACTAGTGACAAATGAACATCTTGTAACCTCAAGTTAAGACCATTTTAATTGCATTAAGTGAAGTTTTATATTTGAATTTCTAACACTTCTTTTAACCCAAATTGGAGGGGTTTCACAAAAAAGCAACAAACAACCAATCATAAACTAAACAACGCTTGTCTCTTTTAATATTCATGCACTTCTAGTCAAAGAAAGTTTAACATGACGGACAAGTAGTTAAATAAGGTCACGTATTAATCTCATATGGAAACTGGAACGCCCAGGATTGATCTTTAAACCTTTGCTTTGGAGATTTCTCTCTTTATTTGTATGTCATTCCTTTATGTATTTAGTTTAGTTTATTGATTGCAGAAGGAAGATCTGAAGCTGATGATTTCCACTTGGGCTTCAGTGTTTGTTCGCCTGATTGCTGGAAAAACGGCCGCTGGAATATGAAGTAGCTCTCACGTGTGGCTCAGATTTTCCATGCAGCAGTTGAAAAGGCTTGATTTAGCGTCCAGATACACTTCAACAGACAAGAGCAGATTGTGGTGTGCTGTTTTTCTGCTGTTTTTGTCTCTGGACAGAGAGACGGGAACTGTCTGAATGCACACTTACTTCACAACTACAGCTGGAGGAAAGCCTCACAAGTCACCACCAACTAAAAGCAACCAAAAAGTACCAAGGTATGTTTTTAGGATGTACTGTACAGTATACCATAAACTACATAAAGACTATGGTCCATAAATATGTTAACGAAACAGATCACCCACAAATGTATTTGCTGAAATTTCACTTCACACGATATTAACTAATGTCATGCGGATTATTGTTATGCTTTTATCAGTTGTTTGGACTCTCATTCTGACGGCACCCATTCCCTGCAGAGGAGGTGAGCTAGCGATATAATGCAAAGTTTCTCCAAATCCGTTTCAATGAAGAAACAAACTCATCTATATCTTGGAAGCCCTGAGAGTGTTATGCATCAAAGTGCATGTTTAAGTTACATTTCACCTTAAAATGAAAAGAAAAGAAAGGTATTATTGAAAATAAATGTCCCATAGCAAAATTTTACAAACAAGACAAAACAAGATTTAACTGTATTTTCACCACTTAACTTCAAATTAAACATTCCTTCCTGTGTTAAATAGTTTCTGTGTGACCAATCCCATGAGCCACTGGAAGATCCAACTATGACATCATGCTTCTAAAACGAGGTTCCTAATGATGTCATTGAGAAGATCCTCATGCATGAGATCAGAAAGCATCCTGATTCACAGCTGGCATGAGCATGGAAATGAGGTATTATGACAAATCCATATTCACAATAACATGAGCTATTCATTTTAGAGCCGAAATAAAGTTACTGCAGCGCATGAGTATGTGTATAAACACAGAACGCAGTTTCCTCCCTCTCTGTAACATAAAGCTCCAGTGTGCGGCCTGAACGTGACCATATAAATGTGACCTCTTCAGTTTATATTAGCAGAAGTCAGGCTCCTGTGTGCAGCTCTGCGCCAGAGCCCGAGCCCCTTGGCGGAGCTGCGCGAGGGAGTCTGTGAGCGACATATGGTTCTGGTTTACTCTACCAGGCGCACTGATTTCACCTTATAAGGGCCGAAGGGCTGTCTGGTGCCACTTCGAATAGGAGTGAGAGAGAGAGAGAGAGAGAGAGAGAGTCAAACGGACAGAAAGAAAGATGGCA
The DNA here is from genome assembly GCF_963082965.1 of Carassius carassius. Taxonomy (NCBI): domain Eukaryota; kingdom Metazoa; phylum Chordata; class Actinopteri; order Cypriniformes; family Cyprinidae; genus Carassius; species Carassius carassius. The sequence goes on from NC_081761.1 coordinate 35,127,080, forward strand.
AAACAGCCCAGAGAGTGTGTTTCATACCACAGCTAAAGAGATTCATATCAGCCTCTCTAGCTTGCAAAAAGACTGGAATATGAAAGGAATATGACAGAGGAAGTCATATATAGCCAGGTTTCCATCCAAAGTTGCGAATTTAACTTATGCGCAAAAATGGAATATCACACAAAATATTTGCGAACAAGCAGCGTTTCCATCCAACGAGTCAAAGAGAACAAAATCATCACTTCCTGATAAACTGGCACTATACATCACTAAGAAAAGTGGGAGACGCTACTGAATATAATATTTCCCTATATAATAAATAACTTGCACCTCAGAACGAGCAGACGAAACACAATGAATGCGGTCAGTGCTTTCGGAGGTGGACGCTGCTGTTTGGGAACGCAGTCGTTTAACAGCGCTGAGAGGGAATTATACAGAAATACTTTGATGACAGACTTTGCTCGGGCGTTTCAAAATGACCATAACAATATTTCAGATGCTGTGAAATGAGATCGGTCTGCTGGTTATTTAGGATTTAGGATACCTGTACATACATAATGCTCATTGTAATATACCTGCCCATAGTTTCTCAATTTGTATATTGTCATTCCTTACCTACTTATTTGTATTTTTTTGTATTTTTTATTCCTAATTGTGTTTTTTGTTCTGTCACTGTCATTATGTTGCACTGCTGTCACGAAAACAAACTCCTCGTATGTGTGAACATACCTGCCAATAAAGCTCATTCTGATTCTGATTTACCGTCCCATCGTGCAAAGTCACCTGACTTTTTTGATGAGCTTTGAGGAATTTATTTGCAAAACGCATTTCCGTCTCCCATTATTCGCATTAACCCTTTTTCGCTCATGTCAAAAACCACCTCAAGCGAGCGTAAAAACGTTATTTTTTTGCGTTTTAAGGCATTTTATAAATTCGGTGATTCCATCACTCGATTCTGATGCGATACTTAAAAATGCACATAAAATCAGGGTGATGGAAACCCAGCTATAGTGACATCAGTTTTCCTTTAAATTAGTCTTGTAAAACTTATCTTCCCTTTCCAATGTTTGTTGACTATAGAACGTTCTGGTTTTGTTGCACCATGTCACTCTCTCAATGTAAGTTACGTTCAGAATGCATTAAAAAGATGGTAATGGTAAACTTTCAAATTGTAGTATGCTACATCTTAGCCACATGACAACCAACTGAACTGTTTATATCAGCATGTTATTAAATGTATTAAATATTGCATTATTGCATATTCTGGAATTGTTAATCCAGTTATCATCTCAGAACAATTACATTTTTTGCCATCTAATTTTGCACAAACAATTTAGAGCATCTGGTAATTAGGGATGAGCACTACAACTAATTTAACAGTCGTTTACCGGGTACCATACAAGGAATTGCAGTTTTGTGTGAAAGCCTTAACATTTGTTAACCAAATAACAAGCGTTTCTGATTAAATCATCAAATTGGGGATGGAAGGTCAAGTTGAGTGTAGTGCATTCTGGGACATAGTAACAGTGTGCTCTGGTTCAGTATTGCACTCTGGCAAATGCAGTAGATTAAATTATAGAAATTTTGCTTAATGTGCAATTAAAGTGCTGTTTTGTGTAAAATGTCTATTTGCAAATACAACTGAAAGAACCAACCAACCTTAAAAAGAAAAAAAAATATATAATAATTTTTTAAAAGTATGCTAAACTATGGGAAACTGTAGTTATGTCATTAAAAACCTGCTTCTGATTCATGTGTCACACTGGTAATGGAAGGTCAGGTTTAGTGCATCATTTTATATTGCACGTTACAAATATAGTAGATTATTAAACAGGTATTCAATGCATAATGACATTTTGCTTACTGTGCACTGTACTGAATAGAGTAGAACTAGTGTAGTTTGGTAGCATGTGATTGTGAATATAGCCATGGTGTAAGATGAAGAGACTGGAGCCGTGAGGATGACAACACTGACCACTGCCGTGAGCATTAGGCAGAGGAGAGCCGTAAACGCCAAGCCACAACTGGCTGTAACCACGATTACACACTAGCCCACTAAACAGCAGTCTGTCTGTTGTGGCCGAGATGGAAAAAAGCGTAAGGGTTGGGGGAGGAGGGGAAGAAAGGAAGAAAAAGGAAAGAATTTTATGGCGCGCTCCGTTTTGTTTATGTTCGAAATTTCAGAAGGAGGGGGTCAATGATTCAGGCCAGCGCTCTGTGTGTGTGTGTGTGTGTGTGTGTGATCATGTATCTCATTTATTTAAGTCAGTGTGTGTATAAATTAGAGCCAAAATATACGTGTGTTTGTGTAAATATTAAGTCTGAGTGAGTGTGTTTGTGTGTGTGTGTGTGTGTGTGTGTTTGGTCCTGATAAGTACCAGAGTGGTACTGTAGCACCTCGGGGCTTTCAGTGAACAATCGTCCACTGTGAGCCGCTCGCATCTGGCTTTATTCCTCAGCTGGGCTCTCTGGATCTGTCCGACCCGGGCAGGGTGCCTCATTCTGGGCTCATGAGTGGCAGAGTGGCCCCTCTCCTCCTGGAAGTCCGTCCCCGGAGGATGATTAACAGGGTACTTTCCAATTGCCGGGAAAAGAGGGGAGGAGGAGAGAAACGCTTCGTTCCTAGAGCTATAGCGAACTGCACTGCTGCCTACTGAGGATGCATTCACACAGAACATGTTTGTGTTCAAAAACAGACAGAATTATAATACAGTCAAGACATGTTTTTACTGTTAATAATTTGATGTCTTAATGTAATAAAAATGGCATGAGATGCTATTGAGAGACACCATCAACGATTTTAAAAAATCGTGTTTTTTTAATGACAATCAAACTGATTTTACTCGAAACTCTCATTCTCATTAGTGTAATGTGTGAAAATTAAAATATGTAAATCGAAAAATATTTATACAGGACAAGCTGTGTTACTTCTGATAAGAAACAAAGCCTCAGCTTTTGAAGTTTTGACACTTTTAAATGTTGTGTGACCGATCGCTGTATCAGCTTCAGTTCAAGCAGCAGCGCTCCGCTGTATCAGACCACCTTAAATGGGTCACATTGAGATTTCATTCTCTATTAATGACATCTGTGGTTCTGTCTTGACCGAAAAGAGGGTATCTTAGGAGATGTATTAAGTTATTACACTTTGATGGAAGATTATAAAGACATTTGTTTGTAATAACTGCCAGCCCTTCTGAGTAAAAAGCTCTTTGCTTTGTCCTTCTCAGGACATGGTGTGCATTTTTACTCTGCTGCTGCATGAGCTGTCTGGATCCCAGCTGGCTCACACACACACACACACAAACCTACAGGCGCGCAAATATATACGACACACTCGCGTAAACATACCGAGTCACAGTCGAGCAACATCAATGAAGCCGAACCACCACAAAGGCACCTCAGAAGTCTGTTCATATCCAAATGTGACTCCATATATTGGTGAAAACTCCAATGAAAAGAAACAAGAAAAAATATGTTTGGCATAATAAAACGGAATCCAGTTTCTTAATTTGCATTGTGACTTTTTCATGACAGTCAAGCATATTTTATTTCACACTCTCATTTAACTAAAAAACAAATCTAATTCACATTAGTGTAATGTGAGAAACAAATCAATAACAGTAATTTTAGTTTAATATGTATTAAAATGTTAAAATAAGCACAATTGACCATTTTTAAAACTATCATTTAAAAGTATATTTTTAATAAAAGAAATGTAAGCATACAAATTACACAAATATAAATATGAATGCAATTCACTCTCTCTAAAATTTTTCTATAAAATATTACATAAACATTTCATAAATATAATCATTGAAAGTTGGATGTTTGGGAATGCCAATTTTAATGTAATAATGCAAACTATTTTCAGCCTTGAAATGATTTGCTACTACTTTTTTTTTAAAGCAAAGTATACATTTTTTTTTTTTTTCTGGGGAAATATGGCTAAGACATGTTTTACGGAGATTTGCCATTCTATAAAATTTCATGTCTCGATATTATAAAGTTAAATACACTGCCAACAAACTTCAGTGTTCACACCGTTAAGTCCATCCAGACCTTTTACTAAAACTAAACAGCAATCATCATCAGCACATCAAAACTATAAGCTCATTAACATATGATCATCAACATACAGGTTAGCCAATCATAACAGAGATCAACCAAAGACAGTAGTCTTAAAGAGACAGTAACGCACATACAAAAACACCCGGTGGAAAACGGTCATGAACCTCAGGAACAAACGTGAGATGTGACCAAACAGTACTCATATCTTTATTTAGACAGTTCTATTACATAACATGTTATCTGCTCTTATACGACCCCTTTAAATACTCGCAGCAGGAGAAGCCCAGCTGTCTGGAGAACAGAGATCAAAACATCAGCAGAGAGAGAGAGACAGAGACAGAGAAAAAGCTCCAGACACAGGAAATAGAGGCTCGAGATCTGGAGCAGAGAGTAAGTCATCCACTGGAGATTGAGAAAGCCAGATTAATACAAAGACTGAGTGTTTATATGCATCAAGTGCTCATATAAGGATGTTTATATCTGCTGTGGAAATCATGTATATGCATGAAAACGTTCAACTAAGTCCACAGTCATTGCTGTAAAAAAAGTGTTTTTGGCATTAACTAAAACTAAAACTATTAAAAATTAGATTTTGGTCATAGAAATAAAGCTTAAAACATTAAATAACTAAACAAGCAGAAATGTTGGCTTGGCCACTAACCAAAATAAATTTAATTATAAATAAAATATGCACAAAATTTACTAAAATGGTAATAAAATGAATTACAAAAACTTATAATAAAAAATTATATAAAAATGATAAGCACATAAAAAAAATACTAAAACTTAAACTAAAATGAAAACTGAACATGTAAAATATTAATAAATAATCTATTGTACTATACACTGTAGAGTACTTGTCACGATCATTAGATGGAGTGCCCATGAGCTTCAGTAGAGGGCACTCCACTCAGGACCATTCCACCCATCAACCACCAGATGTCACTTGGACACTAGCACCTCTCATACTGTTGCACCACACCCGAACTACATTACCCATGAGTCACTGCATCACAATCACCCTGCCACACCTGCACCTCATTCATCAGCCTATTTCCTTGCCACACCTGCACCTCATTTACACACACACATAAAAGCAGCACACTCACTCTCACTCAATGCGAAGTCTTGTTTAGCTAGTCTGACATTTCCGAGCGTTTTCCCAGTGTTTGTTATTCCTGTGTTTTGACCTTTGGACTGTTTATTCTGACTCTGATTCTCCGCTGCCTGTCCCGATCCCTGCTTGTTTCTGATTACGATTCTGGTTATCCCTGACACACCTGACGCCATTCCTGATCTCTGCCTGTATGACCATTCTGTTTAATAAATGCTGCATATGGATCCGAACGCCTCCGACTCCTTGTTACAGTACTGCAAAATAAATAAAATAAATAATAATAATATTCTGCTAATTGTATGAACATTTTCCTTAATGTCCTTTAACACTACGCAATGAAATAAAAAAATGAAAATAAAAAATAAAAACAGGTAGAAAAGAGGTTAAACTTTCACGTATACAAATGAACGAATCAGATTCATGCAGTACATTGTGTTGTATTATTCAGTTTTTTACAGTGTAATTAATACTCAAATTTTCAACATTAAAAAAATTCCTAGCAAACTCACGTTTCAAGAACATATTTCAAAACAGAAATAAAATCTGACAAATGTTATCATAAATTGTCTTCTTACCCTCTCAAATAATGACAAAAACTGTATATTTCTGGTTGGTTTCAATTTAATTTCTGGTCTGTCTGATCTATATTCAATCTCTGCTAAAGTTTTATCAATAGCAATTAATGTCATAATGTTTTCATAATGCACAGTGTCCTTTAACAAATCTTACAAATAATCGCAGCACTCCATATTATTTTAGTACTTCGTATCCACAAAAAATTCCTTAAAAGACAACAAAGTCAACATGACAGAGCTGACATGGGGTTAACAGACATGAACTGAGAGCCACAAAGGTCTAGTCTTAGTCTCATGGGGTTAAAGACAGCAACAGTTGCTCCTGAATCAGTGGAAAAACACAGACAAGCGAGTCAGGGACAAATTTATCAAGGACGTAAATACATGTGCAGAAAACACAGGCTCTCAGGGTTATCGAAGCCTTCGCAGTCTGTTATTATTCTTCCTTTGGCCGCTGTGCAGTAACTCATGCAAAGTCTTCTTGCTGTGTTTTTTATTTTTTTGCTTCAGGGTTTAATGCTTTACCGCCTCCGGCTCTCAGTGCCGACGGAAAGAGATGTGAGAGAACGGGGAAATGCATGGTAGTGGTTATTTTTACTTGCATGGGAATGAACAGATGAGGAGGGGAAGAAACAGCACATTGATGAACAAAAACACTGCCAAATATAAGCACACACACTAGCACTAGCGAGTTGAATCAGTGATGAATCAGTGTTCCTCTAAATGAAGCACAGCCCTGCAACAAATGACTTCCATAACCAGCTGCGTCTGGAGCAAACATTCCTGGACATTTTCATCAAAACACAACCTGATGATCAGGAGACCAACTCTAGATCAGGTCTGGATCAGGCTTGGTGAAATGTTGTGAAATGTTACATGAGTGCAGTTTTTAAGGTCAGGAATCACTATTGCTCATTCTCAGGGGTCAATGTCGATCTTTAACTTCTTGAGCACTTATTTTTTTGCTGCTTATATATATAACCAATTGCAAAAGTTTAGTGAAGTCGGAAAATCATTGCTTTTTAGTGTTGTTATCATTTACTTAATCTGAAGTTATTAAAAATTGCTTTCGGGAACTGAAAAACGTCAAAATTAGAAATGTTGTCTTGGAAATCAAAATAAGTTGAAGTAGTAAAATTACTAAGAGTATTAAATAAAAATAAAGCTAAACAGAAATATATATAAAACATTTTTTGAAATAATACACTTCATTTAAAAGGTTGCCTTGACAACTAACTGAAATAGAATTTCGAAGTTGAAACTGAAGCACTAAAATAAATACAATTTAAATAAAAATAAATTAAAGCTAAAGAGATATAAAACAAACATTAGTAAAATAATAAAAAAGAATACAAATATGCCACCTGATTGTAATAAGAAAATAAGAAAAAAATGTTTAGTTATAATCACTATTGCTCATATTTCCAAAACCACCAAGTATGAAAATTCTGGCTGAAATTTTTAGATAATAAAGATTTGAACCATTTTCTAAAGTCCATTGGAGTCTACAGTCATTGTTTTTTTTCCTATAGCTTTTATTACTTTATTAAAGTCTAAAACTATTACAAATCATTTTTGTTGGTAATTGAAATAAAGCCGAAATAAAATGAATTACAAATATTAGATGTTTGGCCACTGCAATCAAATAAGCTGAAGCATTTATCTCAAGCATTACATTTCTAAAACTGAAATCAATTTGATTGTACTTAGTACTTTGATTGTAAACATTTACATCAGTGTAAAGCAGCAGAGACGTGCTGCTGGTGGTGAATCCCGCTCTTGGTCTGTCTGTGCTCCTGTGTATGGTGATGTCATAATGTGAGACTGTCATGGCAACCAAATAAACCTCCGTGCATTCACTCAGTTAGTTCCAGCCCAGCCTATGAAACACACACACACATATACACACACACACACACAAACTCACGACTGCTCGGCGTGATTAAAACATACAGGACAGCAGGAATTCAGACCACCTTCCTTTCCACACAGTAATATCTCCATTCACAGGTTCAGACAGATGAGCAAACTTGGATGGAAAAGGAGTAAAAGACTCGCACACATCATTGAAGATGATGAGATCATATCTCATTTAACAAAATGACCAATTCTTAATATTTCTGGTGCATATACATCTAAGCCAACACAAATCAACTGACAATATGTCAGACTAACTGAAATAAACCTGGCTTGTTTGGTAAACTTGTTTTATGAGACAGGCCCCAGAAAAGACTGAGCAAGAAACATGACTGCGTCTGAGGAGACTTGAACACGTCTCTGTTGTTGTTGTCACACTGCAGCCCTCTCCACAGATGAAGCTAAGCACAATTACATCACTCCTGAGTCAATAATGATGGTTCCTATTAAACCCGAGCGCATACGTGAATCAGAAACAAAAGAGAAAGTGCAGCAGTCTGGCAGTTTACTGTCAACAACTCATTCACTGTGAACTACTCACGTCAGCACCAGACACTTACAGATTCAAATGGATTTCCAATACGCAATAACACAGCTTCTTATGAAAGATTGGAAGTTTGGAAAGCAAGTCAGGTTGGATTTGTAATTCAAACTCATCGAGTTCAGAATGACACAGCTGGAGAAGGAGTGGAGAAACCTCATAGGAATGGGAACGGGAGTCGATCTGGGTTTTACATTCTACCAGACGTCATTTCATTCTCACAGCAAAGAAAACGTTACCATCCATCTCGGTCTTAGAGACGCTTAAATATGAAAGATCAGCAGGCGGCCGCGGCCTCGCAATGAGAGAAAAGAAGTGAGGTCAATGATTTACAACTCCTCGAGCTCTTAATGCACTTCAGAAACACTTTCTGCATATTTTTTTCCATTTAGGAACCACTTAAATAGGAAATACCTTTTAAAGAGGGAGAAAACAGCATGCATTTAAGTTTTAAAACTGTGTAAAAAAACATAATGCAAAAACTCCTATTACCCATAAAGACATCTGCGTTCATAAACATTCATGAATAAAATGTACGGCTGCATTAGCACAACTTATTGCAATCTTAAAGCATTTGAGTTAACAGTTGGAGGCCAGGGCTATAATATAATATAATATAATATAATATAATATAATATAATATAATATAATATAATATAATATAATATAATATAATATAATATAATATAATATAATATAATATAATATAATATAATATAATATAATATAATATAATATAATATAATATAATATAATATAATATAATAAATATAATATAATATAATATAATATAATATAATATAATATAGATTTCAAGTCAAATTCCAGTTGCACGAATGCTTGTTTCAATATCACCATTTCAATATCGCCATATTTGTCCCTTCTGTTCGTTCAGTGTGTGTTCAAAAACGGTTACTTTAATTAATAACGGCGGAAAAAACAATAACTTTTTAGCTTTGTGTCTACAGAAATTGACTTGCAGAAATAAACAGCCTGAGAAATATTCACTGGAGAACAACAACAAGCCCCCTAATGAAGAGTTTGTAAATGTGACAGAGTTATTGACAATTTTGCAACAGTTGTCTGATGATGAGTAATTTCGGTCTTGAGGTTTATGCCCTAAAACAAAGATTTCAGAGTATCAGATTTTTCTGCACATGCATCTGCAGTCTATGTGAATGGATAACACATGCTGGAGCTCGAGCGCCACAGAACCCAGAGTAAAGAACACCGTGTTCTCAATGCAAGGACGCCGTCGCAGGACTCGCCACAAGTGCACAAACTCTTCATGCATCTGCTGGTACACAAGCTGTGTGCATGGGTTAAATCGAGTGCAGCCATAAACTTATACAGCTTCCTTGGGCTTTTCCTGGGTTGAGATGTGTTTTCTCCACTCAGAGAAAGCTAAAGTACCCAAAGTATTGACTTTTTGACAGTTCTTACAGACTGGGATGAAGACAGCACCATAAGAGTTCAGTCAGGCAATGAGTTATGGTGATGAGAATGGATTGATTTGGTATTGACTTTTGGTCACCAGAACAAAGTCAGTGTAGAGTTACCCATACGCAGGAAGCCATTTTGTTGTCATGTGACAAAACCACAAAATAAGATGGTTTTCATGTCACATAACCTCCATCATGACTAAAATATCATAATACTATGGACACATTTTAGTCACTGCATCTAAACGTTTGTAGAATACAAAATAAATCATGTGTGTGTTTCCAAAAACAGCCTATTACAAACAACATACTTGTGTTTTAAACCAGGCTTTCACAAGATTTTGGGTAGAATGGGGGAAAACGTCCCCCTACTGTTTTTCCCAAAATAGCTTCTAGATAAAGTCAAGACCATTTTTAATTTGTAACTATGGTTGACAAACGAGATGTACAAGATTTCAAGCTTGAAGCTTACACAGGTGATACACCATCATCTAATATCTATATGACACGAGAACAGTGTCTGTAGATATGTGTTATTTAAGAAAATAAAATAATATTTACAGATATTTTTTTTCTCAGACACAGTCAAAGAACATAGCTTAATTACTGTAGATATATTCTGTTCTGAATATCGAAATCCTTTTTCCTTCATATGTATTCTAGTTTGTTTTTATATTCAAGTAGGTAGCAAGTTAGCATCATCTAACTTTTGTTTTTTATACATTTTCATAATTGTTCATAATTTCATAACTATTAATTATATTCTTTTTAGTTTTAAGCTAAAACGACCTGCACTCTGATTTTGCTGTAAATGCATGAAGGAAATTGCTTTGTCTGACTGGGGGGCAAATTTTTATTACAAATCTAAGAACATGAAAACTCTAGAAATGTTTCATACTTGGTTCATAATTTATTATGTCAGTTTCACTAACGCTATTATAACTTTTCTGAACACATTTCACTTTTGTTCCCCCCCACTCTACCCTTCTGTTTCTCCCCATCCCCAGACATCTTCATGATCCTCGTGATTATGATTGACTGATACATAAACAGTGGCAGTCTGAAGTATGACACCAGCCAACCTTCTTCACCCGGATCACAACAGACACCCGCATCATCTCCTCACGGTCGCCGGGTCACTTACAGAGTGTGCGTGTCGGGCGGTAGGTCTGACGCCGCTGGGGCCTGATCCAGTCCGATGTTGGAGCAGTTAACCACGCACGAGTTTTGCGGTCCCACCGCCGTGCACGAGCAGTTACCCGGACACGGGCCGCACGCTCTCCCGTCCGCCGCGACGCCCGAGCGCGCCTCCAGGCAGCAGAGCGCAAAGAGCAGGCTGGAAAATAATCCAAACTTTGGGAGACAGACGCCATGTTTTCGCTTAAACACAATCTGTCCATTTCTACAAGGCATCGCTCACTCGCATCTCATCGCCCCTTCTGTCGGTGAAGTTTTCCTCGGGGCGCGGGGAGGAAAGTTCACTCTTTTCCCAGTTTTTCCATAGGAGAAACGGCGTTGAAAGCGTCGCAAATCGCGTTTCCCCCCGAGTTCGCTGACGTGCCCCCCTCTATTCCTCCGTTAACGGAACTGGATTCACTTCTTCTCCAGAGGAGGGAACAAACCTCTGGATTGATTGTGCTCTGCCTGAAGTGGCTGAAGAACTTCCTCTCGTTCTCTGCTGCTCTCCGCTGGATGAGGCTTCTCTTACACAACACGAGCTACTGATCACTAGGCTACAGCCAGTACACAAACTCGAGGTTTTAGACTTTATCTTTGACTTTATTTAGTTATGGCACAACTTTTTTACTATGCGGCCCATTTTATTGTCCATATGCCGAGAGCACGCGCGCACATAAATGCATTCGATGATGTAAAGGCTGTGGCACGATAAAGAAGCATCGTCCAAATATTGTTCACCACGTGCAGAACTTTACAATCGTGACATGAAAACATTGTAATTTTTTTTTAATTGTACTAATTAGTATTTCAATATTATTTTGAATTTCCGATGTCTTCATTGTCCAGTAATATTTTATTCTTTGCAATAAAGGCAGTTTCTTAATGACATCAACGTCCAGGAAGGGGCATACTTTTTGGTGAACAAAAAACAACATCCGTCACCCTTAAACATAATTTTATAATCATTTTATTTTTTACAAAATGTTGCTAATTTTAGAACTACCAAAGCTAATGGACTCCAAATGATTAACATAATAATAATAATAATAATTATTATTATTATTATTTACTCTCACTTTAAGTAAAGGTAACATTTTCAATTTGTTATTTATATTTATAAAAAAAGATAGAGATTTAAGTGTTAAATTAATTTACTCTGTCAACTTAATTAAAAGTCAATTGTTTTAGTATAATGACAATGTAAAAGCCAATTATTTAATTTTGGATTTTTAAGTTAATATTCTTAGACTTTTTAACATTTAATATTTCCCTCACACAGTATTAATGGATGTATCCACATAAAGATATACAACCTTTAGCATCAAAACGTTTGAAACCCCTAAAACATTCCTGTCTGATTAAATTACAGGATAATATCAACATTTTAGAAGATTGTCAGAACGAAAATGATGTCCTCTTATACAATGCTTTATCTCAATAATTCTATTCTGTGGACTGTCTTCCTGCTGTATAAATAATCAAGTCATAATTAATAGCTCCATCTTAAGAAGCTGAGCTTGACCAGATCATTTCTGAGAGTCTGATATTCCCTTTTATAGGAATACACTTTAAAATTACAACACAAGCATATTCTTTTCTTAAAGAAGGCTCAGAAGGTAATGATCCTGAAATAACTCTGCAGACGTGAATAAACTATAGCCTTTATTTCTTATCTTTTCCTTAGAGAAATTTTCCAAATAAGGCTAATTCATCATTCATGCACATTGTTTTGCAGTAACCAGAGCAAAGTTGATCTCTGACAGAATGTGGATGAATTATTTAGGTCTTGCTGGAGTATGTTGTGTGTTCAAACTATAGGGGGAGTCTCAGATCTTCACATCATCTGATTTAGTGCTGTATATGGACTGGAACAAAACCAAAGGAGATTGAATATACAAGTCATTAGAAAACACACATGGCTGCTTACACACTGTAAAGTTTTAGGAGTGACAACCATATTTAAATAGCTACAGAAGTGGATCCTCTAAATTTACTCGCTCTTGAAATGGTAATGATTGGCACCGTCAGATTTGGGTAGCTTTTCATTACACTCATAACCGTCCTGCAGTTCCTGCACAAACCCAATTTGGGAAAGTTTTAATGGACTTCATGTTGTTAATAGCAATATGAATGGAATATATTTTCTTTTATATCAATATGGTACAAGATTATCCTTTTTGAATAAATGGCAAAAATAAAAAAGCCATTTAAATCAAAAGCAATCTAAAGGTAATCTAAGTCTGATTATATTAACTAAAATGTGTAATGTAATGGATTACGCTACTATTATTTTTGTCATGTAATCTGGAATTAGTAACAAATTACAATTTGTAAATAGGCCTAATCTACCCAGTTTTATAGACATTTGCAGTTTTTTATGTCAAAATCTGGCAACACTGTCAAGAGGCTATTTGTTGCACAACTCTGATATTCATTTAAATATGTCATTAACTGTGCTGGGTAGATTACTTACAAATTATAGTCCATTACTAATTACAAATTATTTGATGAAAATTGTTGCCATAAATGTTGTCTAGAAAACTCATTTAACTAATGCATTCTGACTACATTTGAATTACTTTTAGATTACTTATCACCATTAACCAACATCAGAGACGTGCAAATGTGTTGCTAAATTATTGAAATATTAACTTTAAATACTTTTAGGCCAAATGGGTTTGACTGAAGAAAAAAAAAGGTTGTGAATTCCTGCATCACATGAACAATCATTCACACGTTCATACTCACTGCATTCAAAATGACACACAGCAGAAGTCTTTAGAAAGTTAAACGAATTAAAAGAGAGAAAAAAATTGGCAGAATCAATAATAGGAATAATTGACTGCCATTGTTTGAATAGCTTGTAATCATATAATTCATAAAAAGCATCTTTAATCTGATAATGGGTATTTTAAAAGATGATGTAGTCTGGTCACATGTACCAAATATTTAGACTCAAATTACTTAATCCATATTACATGCAAATCAGTTACCAGTGTAGCCAAATCTGCAGTTTTCCAGTGGAATTTGTTTGCAGTTGTCACTCCCTTAAATAACTGAATAGTGTTTGTAGAGAACAGGATTGAGCACTAAAAGGTGAACTGACAACTGAATTTAGCTGTGTCCATATCTAGTTGTCAAGTCTCTAATAGGAGTCCAATCTGTGCAATTTGTAATTTTAGGTAGTTGCTAGGGTGTTGCTATTTGGTCACTTGTGTGTTGATGAGGTTTTCCAAGTAATTGCCATGTTAAAAGTCTCTATTTTATACTCCATTCTAGGATCTACATGAACAAGTGTCAATGTAAATAAGTGTCCCTCACACACACACACACACAGATCTGCTCAACATGACACGGCTTTGGGAATGTCACCCGAGTGTCTGAGGTGTTTTTCACAGGTGTCTCCTTCACCCTGATCTGAGCTGCTCTGCAGATCAGTCTGTCTCATCATCCTGGGATAAAGGGAAAGATAAAGAGATCTCAAGCCCAACCTGAGGTCGTCACTGATTGGACGCAGGACGTTTCCATTCGTCCGTCTGTCTCTTCTCCCACCTGCTTTGCTTATTAAGTTAACCTTTCTTTATTACATTGTTGTGTTTATTTTGAGCCATGTGCTCTGCCAGTCTCCACGGCAGGTGTATGTTGAGCTAGCTTACTTGTGTTTTTATGGATATTTGTGCTGTGTACTTATACTGTACATGTGTCTTTGAGGAGCTGAACGGACTGAAAGATTTGACTTAATTCCAGCTGTGCTGTGTTTGCAGGAGACCACACAAAGATTTACATTTCAAATAAACACTGTTCTTTTGACCATCCTATTCATCAAATAAAATCCTTACAAAATAAACAACATAACATACTCACATAGAAACCAGTTATTTTAAATTATAATAATATTGTTAAAAATAAATGCAGCCTTGGTGAGCAGAAGAGACTCAAAAAAAATCGAACCGACCAAACATTTGAACAATAATGTCCCCATTATGGAGAAATAAATATAAATAAAGATAAATTAGCATAGTCATAACTGTATATGTGTATGATTTCACCTTCACATAGTCTACATCTTATACATCATATAGTCTATAATCTACATATTTTAGCTGAATAAGGAAAAAAACGTAGGAAGTACACACATTAAGTACTGTATGTGAAATGAGAAATGTTACCGTTTATTAATCTGAGAGTGGTATATGTACCACCTGATGAAATATTTTGATGAAATAATGTTCATTATACACATTTTAAGATTCAATCTATCAGTTCAGTCATAAGAGTCATATTTCATAAGTAGCACCCCACTTCACAGCCACGATCAGATGCATCTATCAAAACCAATCATCCATTTTTAACCAGCAACCTAAATATAAAAATAAAAAGTGTAAATTCAAAGCATCAAAACATACAGCTAAAGAAAAAGAGAAAGAGAGAGAATGATGGAGTGTATAACATTTTCACACATCTCAAGCAAACTTTACTGAGCACATGCTGAATAACTGTTAGCTCTAGCTTGACTGTCTATGATTGAAAGAAACTGCAGTCGTTGACTGACGTATGATTCATATATCGTGGCATTTACATTCTGTAGTCCAAGGTATACGGTGCAATCATTAATGAGTCCAAGCACATGCATGCTACATTTCCACCAATGGTGAGGCCGTGGAATCTGTCATAATGTGTCTGTTGTGAGGGACTACATCCCTGCTGAAAAACAGGCATGTTATGAAGCATGGCAGCTGGTTTGAGCCGGTTTAAGCTGGTCCTGAGCAGGAGCTAGATGCTTAGGACCGGTTTAAGACCAGCACATGACCAGCTTTAACCATCAAAACATGCCAAACCAGCATATGCTGTTTTTTCAACAGGATCAGACCCCCTTTAAACCATAAACAACAGCCTATTCATTTCTGCCAAGCATTTGTCTGAGAAGATTGTCTGCATCAGTTCTCATCTTGACAATTCACTGATCTGGGATCATCGTCACGAAGCCGTTACTGACCTAGGGTCAGGTTAACTCAGTAAAGTGGCATAAAAGTTGAAGAGGAGTGGGTTATGAGCAGACAAGCCAGAGGAGGGAGAATGACCTGCGATGTAAGCGTGAGCTGCAGTGGTCTCATATTTTCATCAGGATCAATTTCACATCAAATTGGCACTGCTTACTGCTCTCTTTGGAAGCATTGGACTGTATTACAAGCACTGGCATTCATTTTAAATTTCAAAACTTTGAGTTTGGAGCAGAATGCTCATATTAGATCTCACAGAACACTTCAAAATTAAAAGTCACGCTTCTTTATTTCTGCAATCAGGCACCTAAATTACTGCTCCACATGTCATTAAAATTGCACTGGGGAGTGAATAAGGCAGTTACTCGCTATTAGATTGGAACATTATCAGAAACTGCAACATTATATACTGATTAAATCCGTTTTTTAATCTGGTGTAAATTGCATTAGAGATATTTGAGCATCATGAAACAGCTTTTACATAACTTAAAATTTTAATCAAAGTTTCCAATATCTCCTATATGAAATTATACTACGATGATGATGATACTATGAAATAAATAAATCACATTTAATAATTTATTTAATAAGAAGTAAATGCATATAATAACCTAAATAAAAGAAATAAAGATAATATGAAAAAAAATAACAGGCTGTAAAATACTTACTTCAAAATGCTTATTCAATATTTTGGCTATACAGTGCATGCAGCTGGAAGTTTAGACTGGCTAAAGCAAAGCAGACGTGATCTCTGTTATCTATCGACTAATTCACATTCTTGTTGGTCAGATTAATTTGCATATTTCTATGCTAAAAGTTAAGTTGCGCATATAAATATTTGGACGCTTAAGTCACACTTAAAAACAAAACATCAAAGTGGCATCAAATGAATGATTCAGGAGAATTCAATCCACAGTTATATTGAATATATTTCAGCACAGATTAGATTGGATTTTTCTGACTCCATAATATTTCATTTGTAAATATCATGCCTGGAGCAGCCCAAGCTGTCCATATCAATTTATTTTTCCATTTATGTTCTTTTCTTATCATGTCCCCTAATTGCATATATTTGCACTCGAGAACAGCAGCTTTCTAAGGACAAATGTCTTGAGATCAAACCTCAACGCGGCGATATAAAAGCAGTCCTAATCTAATTTCACTGCTTAGACTGAGGTGAAATCATACGATATTGGTAAGAAGATGCTGTAGGAAGATCTGATGTGTAAGATCTGCTGGTCTTTGATTGTCAGTAGAAGAACAAATGGCAGTCTGGGAGTCATATAATAAACTGCATTAAATCTCCTTCCTCTCTGTCCAAATGCAGGTAAACTATATTACCCTAACTGTATCATGTAAATTATTTACCATAGTGACACTAAATCCAATGACACACAGACAACTTATAGTCATGACTCCCAAAGCTTAAATATTGTACTCAAGTCTTTTGACAAAGTTTTTGCAATGAACTCAATGGTTGTGACAGTGATATAACCTCACTTCGGCCTGCTCTTATGTCTGCAGCTGGGGAAATGTTCCATGCTAACTGCAGTGTAAGTGAATTAGACTGGTGGAGAAGCACAGAGATCAACATTAATTCTGTGGAAGAAACCACCACCTGTCTCAACATACACTCAATACACTCCCAAACTCAATATATGTCTGTAGATGGTATTATGCTCTTCATAAAGGTCACTGTTAAACATGATTTACAGCAGCAGAAACACCTGCGATCCCCACAGAGCTCCCCATTAACCATTTACCTGCCATCTCCTTCTCTCTTTATCCAGTATTTCAGAAAATAACTTAAGCAATTACACATTTATGCCATTGAATGCTTAGGAATTTATTATACTGAATATGTCTGCCATGGAAACAAGAAGAAGAGAATCTGACATGAATACTAATAGATTCAGTATGGGTTTTGGCCAGTAGGGGAGGCTATCATCAGCCAAAAGGGAGTTGAGGGGTATTTGTTTTCGAATGCTGATCGATATTTGTCTAAGTGACTTAGTTTAACATGACAAAAAACGAAACACTGTAAACAAACGCAGAATAAAATGTCAATTAAGACAGTAAATATTTGGCACAAAATTGATTAAATAAATAATATATACCACTGATCTGAATACTGAGAGGATGAATTCATCTAAATTTCCATACTGCATTAATATGCATTTGATATCATTCAGTGTGACATCGGTATAGAGATTTGTAGCCTAAAAATACCCCGTGATCTGATGATCACTGAAACAGAATGCGGCCTGTCAGAGGCGTCTAGGAAACACTGATGAATCAGAGAGAAGCTGAAGATTTGCAGGAACACATGTGGATTCTAGTTCATCAATATCTGTAATTATCATGCTGTGTACTTGTCAAGTACAAAGCTGCCTCAGGCATGAATGAACTCGACTTCAGTTGATCTCTGCTGTGTGTTTTCTGGATCTTCGGGAGTTTCTCAGCAGCAAACACCCCTACCGTCTTAACACTGAGTACTTGTTGAGACAAATTGATTTTTATTTTTTATTAATGCTATATGTATATATACAACAGGAGTACCACCTGAAAGCATGTTAATGTGAATGAGATACATTAAAATAAGATATTATACATTTATATTGATATTTAGTTATAATATAAATGTGTATTCATGCATTTAAGCACCTGTTAAAGATACTGTAGGCAAGTTTTACACACAAACTATGGCCATAATCATGCATGACTGTACGTACTGTAAGGATGAACTTACATCTCTGCAGTTATGTATGTTTGTAGCAAAGATATCACTGTCATTTGTCCTTTGATGTAGTAACAACAAAAGACAAAATATTTTATTCAGCTGTGGTGGCACACTCCACAAACGCCAGCATTGTTGTTTCATTAAAACTTAAAAATCTTACATACCACAAACTACTCATCTGACCTTTTTTTTTTTTTTTTTGCATACAATGTTGAAAGGAAGTATGCATATTCTTTGCGAAATGCTGACCTCCAAAAAGGCCAACAATCTCAGTCGTACAAAATGATTGAAAAGGTGAGAGATATTTCTTGCAAAATGTCTCATTTCAGTGATATCTGTCAGGCAGTATGACTATTTTGTACTAGGTACCTAAAGAAAATTCCCCAGTGATGCCTGATGAAAGACGCCATCTGTTTCTGTGCGATTAACATCTCGAACGGTGTGTTCTGTGTACCTCAACTCTGCACGTACCTCAAAGCTCTTGTTTTCTGCTTAATTATGGAAAAATCAACCAGCTGTAGGTGAGATATGAGTACAGGAACTCTGCTTCCCGCTGAGAAGTGAATTATGTAATAAGGTGGCACTGTCAAACCGCCTCAGATGTAATGTGTGAGCCGTATGCCTCATTTTTGTCTCGCACCTTCTTCTAAAAGTTACTTTAAGCTTGTTAAAGGCACATCTACCTCCAGGTCATGTCAGGAATCAAAACTTTCTCAGGTCTCCGTGTGGGTCGCACCACTCATTTTAATGGCTAAAGCTGCTATGGTTCACATCGGAGGTGCTATGTTGTTGGCACTCTAGAAAGATGGATAAGGGGGTGAATTTCACAAAACCTGTCAAGAAAAGGTCAATAATGAGAAATAAGAAATTCCATTCGGCTATTTTTAAGATTTCCTGCATTTTGACATTATTTTTCATAATGTCAATCATGCAAATCGTTGAAAGTAATGGAAAAGTTTGCAGCTAAAGTTGCTAAAGTAAAAGTCTGAACACATTACAGTAATGAACATGTGTAATGGAAAAGTTATAAATTGCCGTAAACATAATGCCACAATACCAAAAGCCAAATGGTTGCAAAAATAAGACCAAATTATGCATATTTGAATGAAAGTGAAATTTTGTGTTTACAGTTGGTGGTCACAACAAATTACGATTTTCAATAATTTACAAATGTCCTAAAGAAATTTCACAGAATAATAGTGTTCATTCTATTTGTTTATCATGAAATGTTGCATCATAAGCTTCTGTAAAAATGGGTGTAGCAATTGTAAAATTGAAGGGCCTTATGGGCTATTTTTAGCCATCCAAAAGCTTCTTTTGCTTCTTGATATTGCAAATTGTTGTGTCTTATCATATTATTTAAATTTAGCATCTTAGCACACCGGTTTGTAGTGGAAACAGTTTGACCGTTTAATGCATGTTGTAATTCAAGGGATAACGTTTAGAATAAGTACTAATATTCACTTCAGAGAATGTACAAATCATTTTCATATTTAAAAATGCTATAGCTCGGCTAATGTAAATAGGCCTACTGCTGTCAGAAAGGATTTCAACTGTACCATAAAAGTATCCATACACTTCATACTCACCATTAAAAGTCTTCTAATAAGTTTATATTAGGAACAGACAAAAATTTCACATGAAATCTTCCGTTACGCTCTACCAGTTCAAACTGTTTCGCCCGCGAACTTTGTTGTTTACGTTCTGAGCTGAGCCATATAAGGTAAACAAGGGAGGAGTTTAAACTGCGCATCAACTTTATAGGCTCTAATGCATGTGGAATTTAAATATTCAAAAACTATAATTAGAACTCGCCTTCCTTCAAACTGCATATTATTGCATCTGGTAGCATCCGATATTTTTAAGTCTGGAAAAAGTTAGGGTTAAAGAATTATTACCCTGTCGGATGATCGGTTGTGACTGGAGTGCGCGCACGGGTTGACTGCAGGATTGTGATTTAACTGCGACCTCTCTCTCTCTCTCTCTCTCTCTCTCTCTCTCTCTCTCTCTCTCTCTCTCTCTCTCTCTCTCCAGGTTTAACAGGGAGGTTTAGCTCGATCTAGAGTGAATCGGGCAGCAGATGCCATCACCTGTCGCGAGGCTGCACATTGGTGCGAGAGCGCGCACGCAAAGGCTGTATCTCCTCAAGCTATAATTCAGATAGCTCTGCTGACAGATTTAACCTGCACTATGTTTTCCTGTTTTTGTTACATTTTTCTTCTCTTCTCATCCTCCGGTAAGCACAGTTTACTGTTTCAGATTGAGATTTTTATTTATTTTAGTCAACATTTCATCTAAGGAATCTTGTTGTAGCCTAATATTCGTAAGGGTATTTTTTAATTGCTTCAGGACTGGGTTTCGTTGATACGCTGATCGTATGGGACGTTGCGCAAAATAAGATTTAAAAAAAATCTTTAGAATTCCCCAATAATGCATGTGGTTTGTTTAAAGGTATTAAGTTTTAATGTCATCCCAGATGAATAGCATCATATGCATTTTAGTTTTTACGCATTTTAACAAAGTGTTAATTTCTAAACAAACATAATAAATAATGTCTCTAAATAATGCAACCAATCAAGAAAGACCGGGACACATCGTTCTTATCACTGTCTTTGACGACTTCAAGCTGATTTCATCAAGATGAGAGCAGATAGTTTGAAAGAAAATGCTTGTTTTTCAGTAAATAAGTCGAGACCCTCAACGCTCCTTCAGCTCCAGTGCGGTATTTCTGCGGGTAAATGCTGTGAATTGCATGAAAGCAGCAGTGAAGTCCGTAAATATCAAAACACTGTAATGGCCCAAAAATAATTTAAATAAAAAAACAGTATAAATGTATACATATGTGACAAGCTGCCCCAACTTTGCCTCTTTTCTTGAGAACACAGTTCAAACTTATGGTTAGCATATAGATTAATTATTTAATTGCATATCATTGTAATTTTATTGTGTTGAAAACTATTATATGGTTTAGGGGTGAGAATTTACATAACCTATATTTACATTAACATAAAATTTATTTTTAGGTTAACTGAAATCAAATGAGTTCTCTCTTAGATTATGATCTGACAGTCTGTTTTGGGTCAGCTGTGCTCAGATTGATAGAAAAATGCATTGTGAAGATTAATCACTGGACTAATATATATATATAAAACAAAAAAAATGCATTTTTCTATTGCATTTGTTGCCATAGTTAACTGTGTTTTACCTCTTTAGTTCAAAAGCTTGAAAAAAACTTATTTGGTTCAGTAGATGTCAAGTAGGCTATAGTGTTTTTTAAACCGTGCTTTTTAATATAGTTAAATCATTTTATTGCATGAATGTGCTGTGCCACTATGCAACACTGATGAGAGACATAAAACAGGAGACAGAAAGCGACAGAGAGATATGCATGTGTGCGTTGTGTCACTTCAGTCTCCTTGTGTGGGTTTTGGCTCTGATCTTTATAGCTGAGGTGTGATCATCTGCACTGATTCGGACTCTCTGATCTCTCACTGTAAAACAAACCATCTCAAGCACATTAAATGAACATATTATAAGCCATATTCTCTCCCTCTGACAAACACAAACAGAGAAATATGTACCTTTCCACTGAGCTGTTATGGATTCATTGCTGCGTTATATTCTCTCGGGCACTCATCTTACCTCTACACTAATTGCTGACCCTTTTTTATCTTTCTGTCCATTCCAGATCAAGAATGGAGTCATTAAACCAATCTGGGTTGGTGGGGACAATCCCAGGGGATTATAACTCCACTTTTGGAATGGGATTTTCAGGAAGTCCAGTTGGGAATTACACTGGCAATGTGTCCGATCAAAGCATGCCGTTTCAAGGTAGCAGCACGATGATTACTGCGGTCATATCATTCACTGTGTTCATCGTTGGACTCACTGGCAACACTCTGGCTATCTACGTAGTTTTGCGTTATGCTAAGATGAAAACTGTTACAAACATCTACATTTTAAACTTGGCCGTGGCCGATGAGCTGTATATTTTGGGCCTTCCATTCCTTACGACGCAAAACGTACTTTCCTACTGGCCGTTTGGCTCATTCCTGTGTCGTGTCGTTATGACGGCAGACTCGTTAAATCAATTCACAAGCATCTTCTGTTTGACAGTGATGAGTATTGATCGCTATTTAGCAGTGGTGCATCCTATCCGCTCCACTAAGTGGCGCCGACCACGAGTAGCTAAAGCAGTTAGCGCAGCGGTGTGGGCGTTTTCCTTCATCGTTGTTCTCCCCGTGGTGATATTCTCTGATGTTCAGGACACGTTTAACTCATGCAACATGAGTTGGCCGGAACCACGAGACATTTGGTCGACGGCATTCATACTTTACACAGCCACGCTCGGATTCTTCGGCCCCCTGCTGGTCATCTGCATGTGTTACCTGCTCATCGTAGTCAAGGTGAAGTCGTCTGGTGCGCGGGCGGGATTTACGAAGCGCAGACGCTCCGAGCGAAAGGTGACCCGCATGGTGGTGGTGATCGTGGTGGTGTTCGTCCTCTGCTGGCTGCCGTTCTACATCATCAACATCGTAAACCTATTCTTCATACTCCCGGAGAACAGCGTGATGGCCGGGGTGTATTTTTTTGCCGTTATCCTGTCGTATGCAAACAGCTGTGCCAATCCGCTACTCTATGGGTTCTTGTCTGACAACTTCAAGCAGAGTTTCCGGAAGGTGCTGTGTGTGCGCAAGACAAACGGCGTGGAGGATGGCGATCCCAGTGTGCCA
Source organism: Carassius carassius (assembly GCF_963082965.1). NCBI lineage: Eukaryota > Metazoa > Chordata > Actinopteri > Cypriniformes > Cyprinidae > Carassius > Carassius carassius. Next base: position 35,150,380 of record NC_081761.1, read on the forward strand.
CGGACGGAGAAAACGACGACCCAAGATACCTCCCTGGCACCTCGGAACAATGACTTTAATGGACACGCACAGGGCAGCCAGGTACAGTCACTCTGAAAGCACATTTCACATATTTTACATGTGTTGAATGTTTATTTTGGGGCTGTTAATAGACAAAAAGAGACAAATTTTAATTGTGTCCAATTCCAATTCAAACTTAACGTGAAATTAAACATACCATTTATGCATTGTCGGCTTGCTCAAACTACACTTCAAACTTGATAAGCTTTAAATGGGATGCATGCACAGAACTTTACGTTTCTTTTAAAATAGAAATTTCTGCCTACAAGGGTTACGGGTGTTTTCTTTATTATACATTATTTTGATGCATTAATGTTGCCAGTCCTAGTTTATATCGCTAAAGCGTCATATTTTTGTCTTGGGGACATTTATGTGACAACATTTTTAACTAAATACCGCAAACTTTTTATGCGTTTTTGTAGTTCATTTATACGACAACAGCATTGTGTGTTTCTGTAAACTTCTGAATATGGGTTTCAAAGTACAAAATAGTTTTGCGTAAATTAAAAAAAATGCAAATTTGTGAAAAATGGTGATGTCATGCACATGTGTATTACGTGTTCAGTACTTGACAAGCAAAACAGCATTTGTATTCACCACTCTGAAGAAGAATGCTTCCATAAACACATGTTTCTGAGTAGTTTTGAGATATTGAGCTTCAAAGTTTTTGCATTCCACTTGAATGTGTAGATAGAACCTTTTTTTAAAATATTTTTTTTTTAATAAAAACATCACATAATGTAAATAAATTGTCACAGAATAGCAATATGGGAATTACTCAGTTTTGACAAAAATGTCAGACAGAACCTTATAATCCTTATAGATTTGCTTATTGTTAGTTAATTCAGTAACTCATGCTAATATGACCTAATTGACTTTCTTTTGTGGAAAAAAAAAGATGTTTAGCAGAGTTTTCACATCATGCTCTCTTCCAGCAATCAATGCATATGAACAAAAAGGACAACCAGAACGATTCAGAAGACTTTAATTCTTTAAGTCATATGATCTACATTCAAAAGTCTATCTACCTTATGTTTTATGTTCCACTGAAGGGTTGGGGCAACATGAGGTTGAGTAAATGTTGACAGAAATGTTACTTTTTGTTAAACTATTCCTCTAAACTGTTTTCTAGAAGAAGAAAAACAAAGGTTACAGTTAGGGCCAGTTGAACTCTCTGTAGATTACACACATGCTGAGAATTTTACGTTTGATACAGCTGCCCCAAAGAGACAATCTCAGTGAAATTGATTTACTAAGCAGCAAATTGAGTGAGAGAGAGAAAGATTGTGTTTGTGTCTTCCTGTCCATCAGTCCTAACCCCCTTAGTGCCCTCAGGGACAAACACAACTCATATGTTCCCAATAAACTTTCCCAGTGTCCATGTATATTAGCATCTGTGTGTGTACGTGAGTGAAAGAAAAAGAAAAAAGAAAGAAAAAAAAGAGCTGAGCGATAGTATGACCAAAATCTTACACCAGTGATTAATTTTAAATCAGTTTTTGTTATGAATACATTACATACCCATTTTCACCAGTTTTATTTGATCATATTGTTTAGCCCTAGTACAAGAGATGATGAAATGTATTTCTCTGTTTTATGGTTCAGCCTGACCAACTGGACCATAAGGGAGTATATGTATGTATGTGTGTGTGTGTGTAGAAATGTGAGTGTATTATAAGAGTGTCCTTCCGGGAGTGAGATCAGACGATGCCATAGTTCATTCAGTGGGGAAATCAGAGCCATGTGGCTCTAGAGACTGAATCAGGTCTGTATGACTGAAGAATTCCTTGTCTTTGATGGATATTATAACATCTGATGTAGGATCAAGGGGAAAAGCCAGTCTCTTTAAGGCAATACTGCATCCGCAGAGTTGATATCAGCTTTAATGTCTCTCTGTGGCAGACTGGCTTTCCCTGCTTTGACTGATACTCAGTCTGATTGCTGGAGACACAAAACACACATTCGCTCTCTCTCTTTTAGCCCTTTTCACCGGCAGTGTAGCACTGCTGGAACTGGAGGCCAATTTGGCTCCATTCTGCATGTTTACAGAGCAAAATAAATAAATAAATAAAATGCCTAGAAATGGTTCTTTAAACCTGCTGGTCTTGAACCGAGAACCAATCATCACCACAAGTTTTCAGACCAAATTACTCTGGCACAAAACAAAAAGTAGATCACTCTCATTATTAAAAAAATACACACTAGAAGCATTACATAGATTCAGCTAATGGACAGCTTGTGCCAATTTTTGTTACACTACACAGCTACTTTGCTCATTTTCCTTGTTAGTGTGAAAAAAAAATATTTTATTTAATACAATATTATTTGAATACATTAAATATATTAAATATAATAATACTGCACACACACACACACACACACACACACACACACACACACATATATGAATATTAAATAGTTATATATGTAATATTTTCTCTCTGAAGTCTGTGGAAATGCAGGCCAGTTTTAATTGAGGTTCACAGATCCCGCTTCCGAGCACCATCTCCAGTATCATTCCAGATTTATAGTTAAATAGTCTCTCTCTCTCAGTTTTGAGGAGTAGGCTACCAGCAGGGAATCTCAGAGGCTGAATTAGAACCACATTGTGCACCAGAAAGAAACATGTTTTTCAACAGGAAGAAAGAAGGAACAGGAAGAAAGAAAAAAAGATATGAAAATGGCTGAAAATGTTGGGAAACAGAAGGACAGAATGTTGTGCTTGTTAGGCTATTATTCTTACGAATGCAATTTAAAGGGACAGTTCACCTAAAAATGTAATTCCGTCATTGTTCACTCACCACAATGTTGTTCCAAAACCTGTATGCTGCTGTTTTCTCAGTGGAACACAAATAGAGAGATGCTGAAAAAACTGGGTCTGAAATAACTAATGGCAGGATTTTCATTATTGCATCATTATTTTTCTAAACTTCAGAACAGCATCTTTGACCCACACACAGCAGTGCAGAGGTGCCACTGTCTGTCCTGTTCTGTGTTTCTGCAGGATCTGCAGTTAGAGTCTTGCATGAGCGCATCTGAGAAGCCTCAGCCTGCAAGACCCCAGATCATTGGCCAGTCCACTCTCTAAACGCTGTTTCTCTCTGTCTGTCCTTTCCATCTTTATTTCGTCTCCTTTCCTGTGCTCTCTTGTCTTATCGTCTCTCTGTTCATCCCTTCAATTTGTCTGTCTGTCCGCCTGTCTCTTCTTCTGACTTTTTGTGGAAGGTGTGGCCTGAGCCTCAAGCCACGCCCCTGAATGTGCCAGTGACTCCGCCCTCCCACGCAGCAGAGCTCAGCCTCCACCCGGTGCCCGCTGTCTCTACGCCCAGCTCCAGCCATGACCTGTGACCCCAGGGGGTCGTGAGGGCCCATTCGAACAATGCCAGGATACTTTGTTTTGGGTGGAGGGTCCAGTGTGTTCTGGAAACACAGGGTCTTCATGCACACGGAAACCTGGAAATGTCAGGAATTTTAAAGCCGTCTGGAAAATTCTGTGTTGAATTTAAATGCTTTATAATATTTAAGCAGTTAAGAATTACTATTTGTGAATTTGTAAAACACTATTAAAAACCTTGAGTCTGAGGCCACCAGTGAAAATCTGTTTCGTGTTTTTAGAATTTAATAAAATCCCTTTTAAAGTTTCTGTTTTATGATTATGTGCATAATCATTGACTTTCTCCAGCATGACTTAAAAAGGAATAATGGAGGGTCTGAAATCTTATAAATGTCATTTTACATTTATTTGTTTTGAAAAATGTTTGAATCCAAATTTACTTTCTGGATTAGATTACATTTTGAATCCCAGATTTTCAACGTGGTCTCAGACTTTTGGGCCCAACTTTTAAAGAGTTTTAAGAAAGGATGAAAAAGAAACAGAAGAGGGATTTAGAAGAGAGACAGGACTTCAGATGCAAGTGAAGGGGACTGAAGGAGATGATGAATGTTGGAATATTGCTTTTCACACACACAAACACACAGGCTTTAAAACATTAGATCAATTTTCCTGCATTAAACACAAAGTAACCTTTTCTCTTTCTCCCCTACAATCAAATGATTAATGTGAAGTGTACAAAAGAAACACCCACACAAAGAATATGTATTAAATGTACCTGCTACAGCTGATTGCGAAAAACTCTGTGTATCCCAGTGTCCTTCACAACCTCAGACTAATTATGTTGTTTTCCTTCAGGAGTTCAGCAATCAAAAAGTGCAGCACAACTCCAAGAAGTTTGATGTAATACTTGGAAACTCATTCTAATACGACCAGCACCCAGTTATTATTAATATTCCCTTTTAAACAGATCAAACAATATTCCAACTACAAGATAAAACCAAATCGGTTATCAGTGATAACTAAAAGTAAAACCGTAAAAATCTTGTTTTCTTGAAATAACTTAATGTTATTGCAATGGGAAAATTTCTAATTTTCATTTAGTTTGAGTTGAAGTACTTATATATAACTTAACAGAAGCAAAACTTAAAGTTAATAACATATTAACTTAACTATATAGAAATTTTTTAAAAAGTGGTAGAGCATTGCGTTAGCAATGGGTTCGATTCCAAGGGAACACATTAGGGAATAAATGTTAGACTGAATGCACTGTAAGTCACTTTGGATAAAGGTGTCTGCTAACTGCATACATTTTTTAATTTATATTACTGATACTAAAAGTTTTCAGATAGAGATGTGTAAAACACAGTAAATGATTCTGTTGTACTCCTTTCCAATGCTAGAACTGCAGAGCCAAATTTGGTTGCAGTATGTAGGTCAAAGTTTTTAATTGACAAGAACATCTGCAATGCAAACCAGTTGTTTTTTAGATATATTTTTCCAGAGGTCAGCGACTCAACAGGGTTATGGGTGGACGTATGAAGTGAATGGACAGAGCACAGCCGTTGACCCTCGACACACTGGGCAGAAACTTCCCTTTCTTCATCTGGGGATTTGCACTGACAGGTATAACCAGAAGTGAAAGATTGCTTCTGGACGTCAGGATCCCAGCCAACTGAACTTTTTGACATGTCAGAGGGGTTGGGAATCTGTGGAAACTGGGATTTTAAAGTACTTTAGGGTGTGGTGTTCAATGGTTGTCGAGTATGAGGGTCAAGATAGTGTTTCCTGATCCGTATTGACATGTTTAAACTGTCCTCTGCTCTCTGACAAATGTAGCAAAGTGCCTTTTCTTGTCCCAGATCAGACGTTTGAAAAAGCGAGGCATCAGTGGAGGCCTTAGAGACACAACCTGTTGTTTGCTTTCTTTGTTGCTCGGCTTCTTCCCTTGTCGTTTACTGGTGAGGGTTATTTCCGTTCATATGCTTCGTTGTTAAGTGTAATGTATTCATATGGTTTATATTTAAGAACGCTTTTTGTCACTTGTGTAATGATATTGTAAAGTGTAATGGAAACCACACCAACAAACATTATCATCGCCTTTCTAAAGTCATTTCTATTGATCTTTGATGTACAAATGGTCTCATTTGCCGAAAAACAAAAGAGAAAAATTGGTGTGGGATGGATGAACCCATCCAGTGTGGTCGCAGTCACCCTTCTGTACCATTGGTGGAAGTTTCTAGAAATGGCTTCAATTCCTTAGCTACAAAGATCTTCCTAGTGCGACAGTGTTTAAGTGTTCTGCGTGTCGGCATGTGTAGTTAGCTGTTCATAAAAGCTATAAAGAATGTGCATTGCTTTGTTAATGCTAAATGTGCCTCTGATATTAACTTGGAAGACACTCATAATTCAGCAGGCATATTTAAGGCCTGTTCATGTCAGTCAGCAAGCTTAAGATTCTTCTATTAAACCCAAAGACTTGTTTGATTCTAGACTTGTTAGGAACTGTGAATGACGCATTAACAAATCACTCTGTGCTGAAGAGATGCTGAGCAAATGTCGTGTTCTGCAGTGTTGCTGGTATTAATGTTACTTTATAATGATTACTCACTTTTTATTATTCATTTGTTTCGCGATCCTTATCAGGAACCTGTGTAAGAAAATGTTTATAAAAAAAAAAGATTTAATTGGAGGTATTTAAATACACAGTTTCCTGAAAGAGACCCTTTAGATCATGTATTGCACTCGTTTATACTTAATATTAGAAATCTATATTAATGGCATATTGCTGACATTAAGAGTGCGCTTGAATAGCTGATGCCATTATTACTTATGAAATCAATCACCAGACCTCCTTAAGTGAGAATCAGAATATTTAAGTTGTACATGTACTATGTTTTTGTCTAAATAAAACAGTTTGTTCATTAGCCATTTGCTCTTGGTTTTTCTTTCAAATCTGAGTTGCATTCAGGTGACACTGTACCATTGCAGACTTTTGAGTTTTGTCAGGCGTTGTTTCTGCTATTTTAACAAAATGCATTTTTAATTAGCAATAACCAGACCAGACTTGAATTGCAATACCTTTAAGGAGGTTTGTAATATCTGGAGAGAGTCTGTTTGGGTTTTCCATTCATCTCAATGACAGTTGCTTGGCTTGCGCAGGACCACCTCGAAGCATGCAATTTAAAATCTGCCATATTGCCCAAGACGACATAACCTTTTGAGCCTTTAAATGTCAGGTGATATATCAATCTTTATATACAGTCCTAAACCGTCATGAACAAAAGTACATACACATCTGCTGCAAGAGAAAACAAAAAGTCAATCACATGACCAGTCTTTGAATTCTTGCTGGTTATTATTGGGTCATTTACACTTCTGAACAATTGTAATTATTAGCTGCTAAAACATGTACATTTTAAATAAATGGCCAGAATCCAAAGGCCAATGGTGTTGTACAGGCCCCAATGCAAAAACCATTAATTCAGGGCCTAAATATCCTTATAGTTCACATTAATAAACTATGAGGATATAACACTGTAATTTTGTGTTTACAGTCTCTTACAGTCTCGCCAACTTAGTGGTCTCAAGGTATCATTTCATTAACAACTTAATGAACTCCATCTTTAGAGAAATTCAACAAAACATTTGTCTTGCACCTTGATTTTATTTGTCCTAAAGTGTTCTATTTTGCTTAATAAAACAAATTTGAGTGTGTAATGATGCCGTTAACCTGATTTTATGACTGAAGCTCTGAAAATGTAATTTACTGTAAATGGGTAGTGGCTACAGGTAGATGCTATTTGTAGTGTGTAATGGTGGTACATGATTTATACATGGCAGACAATCAGCATACTGTTTACATTTAGTGTATGATAGTATGCTAATGCCTTCAAAGGGTTTACTCTCCGGAGTTGAAGGGTGTAGGGGACCAAAAGACTTTTCTTGAAGTGCCCTTCTGCGTCATCATCGCCGTCATCATGGAAAGAATCTGTGCAAAGGATCATGGGAAGCGAAGTGCCAAGACAAAAAAGGATACAAGTACCGTAAAAGTCATTGATATGTTTCCAGCGATGTATTGCAAGCTTTCTGAAGGTGTGAAATAGCTTATATAAAGAAAAGTCAACATTTTTGCAGTAACACACAGAAAACCGTCCACTTTTACACCTGCCGATCTTGCCATTTATTTGGACGCTCAGAGCCATATTAGGAGAAAAAAGGGAGGAGTAGAAACTAAGCTTAAACTTAATTGGCTTAAAACTTAAATTGCATAGCCTATATGTCTCTTTGCGCCATATTTGAATATGCAGAAACTAAAATAGCAGTTTTTGTAATGTAAGTAATAGCATGCAGCTCTTATGTTTGTGTGCAAACCAGTAAATCACTTTTGCATTCTGCTGCATTAAGCCAAATTTAGTCCTATTACCAGGGACTAATTAAAACAGTTCAATGTTTTAAATGAAAACTGTCTCCTGGTCTTGTTTGTGTGTATGAACTGCTTTTGCTTCAGATGTAATGTCTCAACCTTAGACTTCAGTTTCCCATCTTTTCTCACTCTGCCTCCATTTGCTCCTCTGTTCCAGCTCAATCAGGTTTTCAATTCCTGGTTTACATTCCCTCGTTCCACGTTCAGCCGCCTAGGGAGGATAAAAAGACTCTTTGTGTCTTTGTTTTCAATCCACTTTCACATTGTCATCTCAGACAGAGCTGAACTCTCTCTGCAACAATACACTTATCTGAGAAGTCATTTTGTGTCAAATAGCAGAGGCTCCGTGGATGCTGGAGGATTCCCATAGACTTCAAATCATGAATATAGCAGAAGTAAACAAAGATGCAGAGTAATAAAGCATCCTTCTCATCAGACAGGCTTATCTTTTTCCAGCTTGACAGCAACAAATCTTAGGTTTAGATCCGACAGGCAATAACACAGGAAAGCAAGCCCCCCAAAAACTAATAAACCAGATACGATTTAGGGCATGGAATTAGAAAAAGACAAATACTATAGCATCATGGCAAACACGATTAAGAGCCCAGTGTATCTCAGAAACAGCAAATAACATAAATACAGTTAGGATCCCTGTTCAAAAAAGTTAAACACTTTTCTATTCTTAAAATGACTGATAGATAATACAAGATGCAATTAATGTAATTACATACTCAGTGCCTATGGTGGTTAAAAACAATAACAAATTCTGAGTAACTCTGTTAAAACCTTATAAACGGGACATTTAAAATAACATTTAAGTGAACGTTCCTCAACACTTTGTACTAAAAAAGCCAAATACTGACAACAGTATAAACAAAACAGGTAGCAAAAACACATGCTAGGGAAAACAAGTATCATATTTCCTTCGTTTCATGCCATTTTACTCAAATATTACAAGGTTTTTGTACAAGGCTATTGTAAAGGAGAAAACCTAATTTATATGCAGATTTGTATCAAATGTAAAGGTACAAAACAGCTGAATCAAGATAGCTTTGACTGATATAAAGATTCAGATGATTTCCACAGATGTCTGGCAGTAACTTCGAGACATTCTTTAAACACTTAGGTCTTGAGCAATATCTGGACATTTCATTGCTGTTCTGAGGAGGAACATTCAGCAGTGTCCAGTGAGAAACTTCAACTTCTGGCACAAGGAGGAGGACTGCAACACCCCAGAGAACCTAGAGGTGATGCATTAATGTTAGTGGGATGTGCGTTGTACCAGTGGACGGCGTTCAGAAATCCCTGTGTTGACATGATTTATAACCATGAGATCTTTCTGCTAGATTTTTTGGCTTGACTGAAAATCTCAGGGAACTTACACAACCGCTTTGCACACAAATTTCAGGGGAGCCTACAAAGAGTAAGGATTTCCAATGTTTGAGATAAGCCAGCGAAAGCTTAGTGATATCCAGCATTCTTTGGAATAAATGAAGGCCGTTCTCACCATTTCTCCTGCTCTAATAAGTCCCTGCTCTGACAACAAAGACCGGTACAAACAAAGACCGATAATGCCTTGTTCGATTCTGTTCTGACTGCTTTTGATGAATATCATCTTGCATGGGAAACTGGAACTACTTTCAGCTAAACAAATCACCTTTAATAAACCTGAAGTGCTCTTGCGAGATGTTTTTTTTTACACCTTTCGTGTACTTTCGTTCTGAAGGTCAAGGCACCAGAATCCAGACTTGGGGGAATTTGAGAATTTATGAAGTTGCAACCTTGGAAACTTCATTAAAAAGCTGCCGCTGCTCCTTTCTAATGTAGAGTTTCCTGTCTGTTCGAGTGTGAAGCTGATTTGATTGCAACTCATTCTGCACACTGCCGACAAACTCTTTCTGCCAATGCATCATTTGACGCTGGACGATCATTAATGCTGACTGGGTTGAAGTTTCAGTGATCACTGAGGAGAAGATTTGTTGAATGGAAACACCTTCACATTTATACTCAATAGCTGTGAATCCTTAATAGCGCTAACACTCACTTTTGAAATTCCTTTTTGTGTGGTTTCGTTTTGTTTGACATCAACACTGTACAGTTTGTCCCTCTCAGTAGCAAAAACTACATTTGCTATGGTTGTACAAGGAACCCCAGGAATATAATTTGAAACAACTGGGACTCAATCTTTTGCAAGGCACTGTTTGCTTAATCGAAGCTAACCCAAGCAGACACACATTCACACTTAACACTGTGCCCCAGCAACAAATATACGTCATTGCCAACAGAAACTTGAAAAACATGGAGACACGCATTTGCTCTTGGATGGGGTTTTTGTCCATGGATGAGTGTAGAGCTGGACTAACTGTACTAACTGTTCTTATGGGGTTTTTATGAGATACAGCACTGGAAAAATGTGGCTGTTTTATGGTGCTTATGTTTTCTTGCAAAATGTGTTTTCATTGCTTATCATTCAATATGTGTCAATATGTACCCCAATCCAAAAGATACAAAAATTATGTGGCATAACATCAAAACTCAGTAATAAACACTGACAAATCTAGGCACAAATTTAAATTCTGTGCCAGAGAAATTAGCCATTACAATTTACATATAAATAGAAACATAATATTTAGAATCTATACAGAAATCAATAATAAATATATGAATAAATCACCCTGACGAAGATGAAAGCAGCCGTTTAGCAAAGACCCCTAACTGTGTGACCTTTTCAGTGGCTCCCTTTTCCTCTGATCCTGGACCAGCATCCAAAACCGAGTCCTGATCTAAACCACCATTAGATAAAGCCTACACCAGATCTGAAACAAAACAGGACAGTATAGTCTCGTTTAGGACAGCGCTTCAGAGCACCCTGTCAGACTGAATTCTGGGATGCGGGAGATTCAGTATAAAGCTTCTCAGACCAGACACGTAAACATCCAGAAAGAAAGCAGCGTATATGTTTATCTGTGTGGGTGTCTACACCTGTCTCACACTGTGATCTTTAATAATGCTCTGATATTTGAAAAGGTGCAAGCTAAAGTGAGATTCACGTCCCTCCCTAGCCGCCCGCCCACAGAAGCTAAATTGATTGTAATTATATTAGGCGGAAAGAATGAGTGGGATGTAGAGAAAGAAAATTTCATTGTTGCTCCTCTATTTGACACACTTTCCATGATGACTTTATACATACCAACTTCCTGCTCCGTTTTGCATGTAGTAAAGTGTGCAAGGTGTAGACCGAGCATACAGTACTTTGAGTACATTTAGATAGACACCAATATGCAGGGGCGGACTTAACATTTCAGCAAGGGAAGAGGCCGCTATAGGGCCCCTGGGGAATCAGGGGCCCTCATCTGAAACTAGCAAAACATATTTGCAGCATTGAGCAATGTAGCCAATCACAGGCATATCTGAGACCAGAAGAGTTTATGTTATGCTTTGAACGCTGACTAAAAAGCTTGCGAATCCTCTCATTATAACAAAGTGTAGATATGATGTATATAACAGATTCATTGTGAAGTGCAGGGAGCTTATTAACGGGATGTCGTGAGATTGCAACGATCTGAAGTGTATGACAGCTTTTAGTGATTATATGAGGGGGCGCTCTTTGCATGAATTCTAGGCTGTATGTTACTGAATGTCTCAGAAAAGAAATGTTCACCTCAGTAATGAAGGTATTGTGGTTCAGGTCATAATTTTCAGAATGACTTGTTTGAGTGCTTTTACAGTGCAAACCGCCGTGCACTCATATAAATGCACAAATTCTATGACTTGCTTGATAATAGATTATATTTACATTTATTTCTCGACAAACCCTACAATATGCCTTCAGAACACTTGGAATATGGAACAAGTTGCATAGAATTTTTTTTGTTTGTTTGTTTTTAAAAATTATTGAAGAAGGTTACAATTTATTAAATGGACAAGTGCAAAAAATAAGTGATCGCATCTTTTGCGATCCGAAAAAAAATAAAAATAAGGAATCCTGCTATGGCTTTAGAACAGTGTCAGGTTGATTAATTATATACTGGTTGTTAAGGCATAAGTAAACTATGGGAGCAAGCGAGCAAAATTAGGGTTTGGTATAAAAGAGCACATGGTTCTTGTGTTGGGGCCCCATACCTGGAATTTGCTTAAGGGTCCCCAAATCATTAAGTCTACCCCTGCAGATATGAACAATATTAATATGACCAGCTTTCTAAAACATGTAAACAGCAAAAATACTGTACCTATGCGAATGACCTTGTGTTGTAAGTAGGTTTTGTTCTCCTCTCCTTGTAATTTTGATGTATCTCTTCAGTCTCCTCCACATGACCTGCGATTCGTTCTCACTCAGGGTCAGTGTGACTCTGGTATCACATTGAGCCAAAGAAAATAACAGAACGAACAGTTCTGAGCATTTCATCTTGTGCTGTTTGGTGTTCTCGAACATAATGATAATTAGAGTTCAACAGCCAAAAAAAGTGGAAGTGGACATTTTCGCAACTCTTCAGTCATATTTACAGATCATTCAAGGATTATTTTTTTATTTTATTTAGTAAAACACAAAAGGAGCTGTTAGGAAGAATGGTTGATCAATGTCAATATGTACGACTTCAGAAGAATTGGTATAGACATTGCACGATACAGATGGATTATTTAAATCAGTTGTGTTGTATTTTATGGAGTCTGGCAGTATGAATTACCCAAGATCTAAACATGTGCAAGAAGGTCATACAGATATAAAGTAACATGCATGGTGACAAAAATGTATTCTTTTAAAGTCTAAAATGACATGATGATGTTCAGAGGCCATATACAGATTATACAACATTTTACTACAATCAGTTTCATTTATTACTGAACTGAATTAAATCAACATTGAATTGACCAGAGCTAAATAATGACACTATTCATTTAATTCCATGATTGATTCTGCTATTTTCCTGTTTATTTCATTGTGAAGCTGTTTTGAAGCAATCTGTTCTCTACAATCAGCCTATTACATAAAGGACTATAGAAATAAAGGTGACTTGACTAATAAATCATATTACATTCCCTTGCATTGTCCCATGCCCTCATATAGAGGTTATAGTTTATTTACATTGATTTATTTTGAAAAGTGTTAGGTGTTCTAGAAAGCATGCATTGATTCATTTCAAAATAGCTTTTTAGGAAATGCAATTAAGACCTTGCCTCATCCTTCAGGCTCTCACCATGTTTCCCCTCATTTTTGTCATTCCACTTCTCATCGGTAAAGACATTACAGCATTTGGATTGGATTTCCTGAGGTAGATTAGAAGCAGACACAGCAAGAGCCCATCCTGAATGCTTGGAATTCTGGGTAATGGATGGAAATTAGTGATGCCATCGGTTAAACAAACATTTGAATGCAAAACACACACTCACGCAAGCTACTGCAGATGCACACTTTATCTTCGGCTGTATGTTGTTTCTTGCACAGATTTCCTATTTAATTCAATTTATTTAATAACTTTATTTCATCGTTCGCTTTATTCCATGTCTTCCAATCTATACTTTAGATTTGTCTGAGGAATACATTGAAACTTAAATTAATATTGATAATTTTGCTTTAAATTGAGAATCAATTTAGTCTAATTGTTTGGAAAATAAAACCGTAGGTCACTTATGCAATACTTTCATGGAGCTTTGGTTATTTTGAAGCTTGACAGCTCCATTCCACATGCACCATTATTATTTTGAGTAGAGTTGTCAAGATATTCTAAGAAAGTTTCAGGTTCAGAAATGTGTCTAAATGCATGAACTATTCCATGTTTAGCACTGCATGGTCCTCTTGAACTTGGGTTGATCCTGAGGTTATTTTTAATTTTCTGTTGCATCAATAATCCAATATACTCTAAAAATAGTTCTTACAGTACCTTAACATGACTGTTCTGTCTTTGAAAAAGGTGAGTGCGCCTGTACGCTATCTATCATTATTCAAACACACTCCTCATAAGAGAAACACAAGCACTCGAACGCACTTAAGGGGAGAGCTGAGTGGGGTGTACCATTACACACCCCACATTTGTGCACCTCTCACATTCTGTTCTTTGTAGAACACACACTGACAACTGCTGAATAGATGATGCATGAATAAAGGCAGACAGAGAAAGGAGAATAACATATAGACAGGGACCGAGTAAAGTAAGGGAGCTCCTGAGACAGAAAAGGACATAGAGAAAGGGGAAAAGATATCCTTCCATTCCCTGAACATCAAGACACGAGTTTGCCTGTGAGAGAGAAACTTATCATGACAGGGTGACGATAGCAGAGGTTTAGAACAATCATATACTATATGCTTTTGTAGCATTTTTTTATTACTACAAACGGTTGTAATTTAGCTTTTCATTAACATTTCCCACCCTCTTTTTGACCCTTAAAATTAAAGAGGTGTTACTTCCAAAAGTAAGAATTCTCTCATCATTCACTCATCCTCAGGCCTGTGCACTATTCAGTCATATGATGTCTATAGTTGCTTGTATTCGATAAAAAAAATTGCTCTGTTTCTTTGAAGTCAGGAATGAATGATGATGAAGGTGTTTGGAAAGGTTTAATCTTGTATTTGTGATTGTGCTCAATAGAGTGCATTAGTGCCTATCCACTTTATCAGCGGTGCTTTCCAGAAGCATTTTTTCCCTATTCATTTTTACCATAAGGAATAAAAAAAACAATCTTAACTGAAGTGTTATAAGCCATGAACCAAGTGAAATAGCTACAAGGTGAATCACACATTCAAACTTTTATTTGAACCAAAAAAAAAAAAAGTATTTGAAAATGAAAAGTATTGAAAAGTATTTTAGTATCTTCACACTACACTAAAATCCCATGAACCACTGCAAAAGACATAATCGAAAATTATCAATAAATATTCAGTTAAATTTTTAAAGTTCAATTAAAAGTTTATTTGTATAGCCCTTTTTACAATTCAAATCATTGCAAAGCAACTTTGCAGAAAATTATTTTTCTACAATATTTAGTAGTAGCTTATAACTAGTGACTGTCAGTTTACATGCATATGACGGGAATTTTCAGAAAAATTAATACAAGACATAGTTATGTGATGCAATCACACTTATAGCAATATTTGTTAGTTCTGTATGTTGTTTCAGGGTTAGCATCATCTGAGGTCCTCTGAGGGTCAACATCATCTCTTCTCAGGTGTTCTGGATCCAGACTGGAGCTTGTGTAAATCCTAGTTACCACGGGATGTAACAAATAGAGACATAATTAGCATTGCTGCTATTCCAACCAAGTAAAATTAATTAGTTTAACCCAAGCTAAAGAATAATAATGTGCATTTGATCAGATACAACTGCAGTCACAAACTATAAGATGCATTATTCGAATGTTGAAGGTGAACATAAATGAGATGTACAGCTCTCTGCTTGCAGTGCGTCAGTCACGCTCATCAGGAAAGTTAGTGAAACACACACACAAACACACATTTTCATCAAATACTTTGTCATTAAAAGCGGTTCACTTCCATGATTTGGTACGATTGCATTCACATAAGCGGTGAACCGTACCAGAGTTCACATGAAGCGTACACCAGACCACCGTTTTTAAGCGGACTCGCATCCGAGTATGGAAGACAGCGTTCACATCATCCAAACGAACCGAACTCTGACATCAATCGAACCTGGGTGTGCGCCAAAAGTGCTAGTGTGAAAGCACCCTTAATCTAGATTTAAATAGAGAGAGTGTGTCTGAACCCCAAACATTATCAGGAAGTCTTTTCCATTATTGACAACCACCTAGAAGTGCATTACAATAGTCCAGTCTAGAGGTCATGAATACATGAACTAGCTTTTCTGCATCAGAAACAGGTAACATGTTTCGTAGCTTGGCAATGTTATTAAGATGGAAGAATGCAGTTTTTATAACTTGGGAAATATGGTTTTCAAAAGACAAGTTGCTGTCTAATATAACACCCAGATTTTTGACTGTAGAGAAAATTACAATACATCTGTCTAGTTGCAAACTGTAGTCAACTAGATTCTGTGTACTGTTTTTTGGTTCAATAAGTAATATCCCTGTCTTATCCGAATTTAATAAGAGAAAATTATAGGTCATCCAATCTTTTACACACTCTGTTAGCTTAGATAATTAAGAAGTTTGGTCTCGTTGAGATATATAGCTGAGTATCATCAGCATAATAGTGGAAACTAATCCCGTATTTTCTAATAATATTACCAAGGGGCAACATGTATATTGAAATAGCAGAGGTTCTAGGACGGATCCTTGTGGCACTCCATATTTTACTGATGATAAATGAGATGACTCCCCATTTAAATAAACAAAATGGTAGCAATCGGACAGGTAGGATCTAAACCATCTTAGAGCCTGCCCTTGAATACCTGTATAGTTTTGTAATCGATCTATGAGTATGAAATATAAAACTATTCATTTAAAGCAATTGATTGTATATATAGAAGCAATATAATTTACATTTATTTCAAAATATGCATGCATATACATGCATATACTTTAATATTTAAAGTGTATGACTACCATTCCTACTCTCTGATTGGTGGAATTTTCTGTATAGCATCATGGGTAATGTAGTTTTTCACCAGGGATTCCGCCGCTAAACAATTACTTACAACATAAGTTGAAATAATGCAAACTGATGGCTTTATCAAAATTATATAGGCTACCATTGATCAACAACCTCTGAGCCCACAGTAGGTCTGTCTTTAAAGCCTCATGAGTTATTGTTACAAATCCATTTCCCTATGGAGAAAATGAATGTAATTTTTAATTCCGGAACCCTACTGTTGCCCTCTATTAAAGAACCGCACCCCTGCAAACACTACTGTTGTTATGTGAACAGTCATATTGTGATATAGTATATTACACTTGTTTGAAAAGAGCAAGATATAATTTTCCAGGATTTTTAAGGATAAGTGAGTGTGTTGGTTTGGATGAAGTTTGATCATATTTCAGAGATACGGTCATAAAGGACAGAGTGCACTCTATAAAAACACGCTCTAGTTATTCCTTACGACTCTATCTCTGTCTGCACCTGCAGTCTTAATCTTGATAAGTCCTGTTTAACACTGGTGAGTGTTTGTCTGTGCCACGGTTTTGTCTCTCATCCTCTTCATTATGAGCTCAGCATCCTCAGGTTTCGGTCTAATTAAGATGTTATTTCTTCAGCGCTTCCCGCATTCAGACCACAGACAGGAGGGTGTTTATTCAGAACCTCTTCACTTTTTAAAATCTCTCCATTATGATGAAGGGATACTCCAAATTATCTGTGCATATCTGATAAAGCCAGAGCAGCCCGAGTCATTGGATCCCTCCAGTCACAATAACTGCAGCCGTGACTGCAGTCCCGCTTTAATCACATTGACATTTTCTGGTAAATATTGTATGGTGGGTAAATGTTTACGCAGTGAGTGCCTTCAGTGCATTTTGTTGCAAAAGTATTCAACCCCCCAGTAAGCAACAGTTTGAAAAAAGTCTTTGCAATGTTATTTTCTGCATGTTTACAGATGCTACATCAATAACCCATCTGGCACAGATATTTTGGTCACACTTTATTTTGATAATCCACTTTAGACATTCTAAGTATCTTTGCAACTACTTGTCAACTAAGTCTCATTAATTTACAACTAAGTGCATGTCTACTAACTCTCAGAGTAGACTGTTAAGTTAGGTTTAGGGTTAGTAGAACAAGTTGACATATAGGCCTACTTGCAAAGTTTCTCATAGTCAGCATGTTGCATGTTGTGGACCCATCAAAATAAAGTGTTAGAAGATACTAAGCGACACATAGTCGCAAAGTTACTTACTGTTAGTAGAATGTCTAAAGTGGACTATCAAAATAAAGTGTTACCGATATTTTATTGCCCCCTTGAGCACTGATGGTAAGATTGGTTAACATTTTCACATGCAAAATGGATGTCAGTTGTTGGTGGTTTGCTGTCAGTTTTAATGCTCTGAATCAGTCGTCACTAACAGTTTCTAGCTTTGCATTACATTTGGACGGGTTCACAATCCAACCGAAGGTTAAATCTGTTAAAATTAGACTGAAATTGTCAGTTATATTTACCCTACATTTGACTATTTTTCATTATATTTCAGAATTTTCTGATTATTCAAGAACATTTTACCACAGTGAATCATATTTCATTTACAAAAGCACCCACTCATAGTCCTCTGGCAGTGTTTAAAGCCTTGAGTCTTCTTTGATATGTATGAATGAACCGTGTACATGGATACCGTGAAATTATTCTTCAGAATGTGAATTTGCTGCAACAGGTGGCCAGCAGTTTTCTGATCATTCCACAGATGTTCAAGTGGATTCAAGTCTGATTGAATTACATCCTTTTGTTGAGCCATTCCTCTGTAGTTTTCTTCAGTTCTTGTGGGAAAATAGATTGGCATTCAAAAATAGTCTCTGACCCAATTTACCCCCGTCTTAGAAGTTTGCCTTTTTGTCTATGCACTTTTTTCATGCCTTCTACAATCATTTCCCATTTTGAGTCTCATATTGAGTCTCGTTTTCTGCTCTGATGTGAGCACAGTTTGTGTTCCTTTAATGACTTTCTGTATGCTGTGTGTGTTTGTCAGTGATTTTGGCTCCTAATTTGGCTTCTATTTTATTCTGTAATACACTGAAACAGAGGAGACACACATAAATGCACACATTTAACATGTTTAAAGGGATAGTTCACCCAAAAATGAAAATGTGATGATTATCTGCTAACCCCCAGGGCATTCAAGATGTAGGTGACTTTGTTTCTTCAGTAGAACACAAACTATCAGTCTTATAATGGCAGTCAAAGGGCTCCACAAAACCAAATTAAACCCTGCGGCTTGTGACAATGCATTGAGGTCTTAAGACACGAAACTAGAGTTAAAAATCTTTGTTTGTGTTCTACTGAAGAAACAAAGTCACCTACAGGTAAACAGATAAACATCAAATGTTCATTTTTGGATGAATTATCCCAACAATCTTTGCTCGTCCAATTTTTACTCACACGTCCAGTGTTTATCACATTTATTCACTGTCTCCTTGGATGTTTTCCCTGTGGACTGATGGTATGGCAGATTGAAAGCCCTGTAGTTATTTTGTTTCTTTATTAGACTTAATGAAGACACCAAATTAGATATTGGATGAGAGAACAATCACACACTGGACATTTTTATTTTGGACATACATTTATTTATTTTAATTTTTTAAAGCTAGTTTACCGTGAAATGCAATGGTAGTGTTTCAGGCATCATGAGATACATTTATGCAACTGAAATTTTACAGATTTCAAACTGTATATATCACTAAGCATTAGAATGTAAAAACACACTAACCTTTATCCGTTATAATGCAACATGGCTAGTGTAATGAGAAGAAACACAACTATAATAAAACATCACTGTAATTACTTGTGAAGGTTCACAGAGGGACTTTCATTGTTTCTCACCTTAAATTATAAAGTGTTAAGACTCAGTGTTCAATGAGCTAAAGGAAGCCATCAGCATTAATGTCTTTGAGCAACTGTTGTTAAGTCAATCTCTTTTCATTTCAATCATACGGTGGATGATAATGGGTCTCATCACACATTGAATGATGATTTTATTGTGTGTAACACACTCTGGGTGGGAGATGTGTGATTGAGACCCTCTCCTTTAGCAGATGAAGTGTTACCGATTAAAATGTCATGCACGAATGTGCAAAAATAATGTTTTTTGTAATGTAATGTAATGAGAGGCCTGACGAGACAGCAATGTGGTCTAATTGGTAAATTCAGCTAAATGCAGAATAACAGAGAAATCAGAATGAAGGAAATTATTCATGCATGTACACATGGGCAGTGAAAAATTTTCTAACTTCTTGAAAAAAGTACTTGATATCATTAATGCATAATTGCTTTGGATATAAGTGCTTCTAAATTACTAAATATAAAAGTAATCTCAATAGTTCAACCTTGTTATAGGACAAAAATCCAATAGTTTCATATTTTTTTATGGGGAAAATAAGTCCCTAAGTGTCTGTCCTTTTGCTTTGGGTCTCAGGTAGAAAAGTATTATTTATTGCATATTTATTCATAACCTTTTCATGAGAAGTGATTAAAACACAAATCCGCACAGCATTAGCATTTATGTAATTTTACCCAACCTTTGTTTGGTTTTTGTAGTGTACATGCTTCAAGGGTGTTTCTTTTCACAACATGTTGTTCGTTTTCAGTTTTTTACTGAGTATTTATTGTGGAGCGGTTTGTTTAGCCGGCAGGGGTGTGATGATGACAGCCCACACCCACCATTTCTTAAATGTCAAACCTTTTAAGCTTGTGTCTCTGTGAATACCTGGCACTCTTCCAGCCACATAAAGTTTCTCAATTTTTTTCTAAATTAATTTGGTTTAGGAGCTGCATCTGTAAGTGTAAAGCAAACTCAGTGTCATTTTAGCATGAAAATAAATTATAACCAATGGAGCCCAAAAGTGGGTGCAAACACATGAACACAAAAACAAAATTAAATTCAGGATATCGCATTTCATTCTGGAGGCATTGGTTATTTCCCAAACTACTTGTGTGAAATATTAACTAAGGTTGAAATACTTTATTAAAAAAGGCAAAAAAGGTAATATGAAAACATATGAAATACACCACTGATTTATAAAGTGGATTCTGCTCTCATCTGAAAGAACCTGTGCAATTTAGTATTTCTCAGTCGACTGCTTTTCATTTTATTCCTCATGGTTTAAAGGTTTTTCAGGTCTAGGCTTCCTTCTCATTACGGCCCAGTACCTTTGTGGAGTGACCCGGGAACAAGCGGTCAGCTTCAGGCCGTCCACGGGCCACTTGAAAACCACAGAGAAAATTGGGGGGTCATTACGGCCCTGTGAAGAGCCCTCGAGGCTTCTGGGGAATAAAATGGATTGAAGGTATTGTGTAGGAAAAGATTGAAGTCTATCTCAATAGATGATGTCAAAGCGGAAGATTCTGTCATCGCAGATCTGTTTCTGAGAGTTATTGATCTGTGTCACGCACGGATGACAAACTCTGTGTTTTTGCTTGCAGTCTTTCACACACAAAAAAATCTGGTTTTGTTAAAAAAAACAAAGAAGTGCCAATATCCGAGCTTAAAAAAACAACAACTTGAGTCCTGAGGTTTGTTTTGACAGTGTTTTTGATTTACTGTAACTAAAAATAGTTGTATACTTTTAAATATGAGCGATGTTGATGGTTTACAGCCTTCACTGTGGATTTTAAAAACATCCCAAAATAACTACAGAACACTTCTTTATCTGGAGCCCCAACATCATCGTAATGAGCTCACTACCATTTGACGATTTTAGCACAGTTTTCATGGGAACCATCACACTGTTGCATTTTAAAGTGACAGTTAACATGGTGAAGACCAACAGTTGTGCACATCTGTAATATTATGGTATTAGAGTATTACTGTAAAGTTTGGAAAAGTGTGGGCTTGTTAAGATGTTTAAATTTTTTTAGAAAAAAAATCTCTTTTGCTTACCAAGCCAGTATTTACTTGATCAAAACATAAATATTGTGAAATATTATTATAAATAAGAAAAATAAAAAAATAAACAAATCCTTTAGTCTTCAGTGTCACATGATCGTTTAATGAATTTTTGCAAAAAAAAAAAAAAAAAAAACTCTTAACCCAAAGACTTCTGATTATTAGGGCAGGTGGGTACAAAGAAACTGATTTGATTAAGCTCAAAGAGCTTGATATGAAATTAAAAAAACTATCTAGAATAAACCATATAGTGGAAGGATTGCACTGAGATTGCAATTGTACCTCAAGATTAAACTCATCTATAGAAAATTATAACCTTGAGAAGATAAAGACATTAAGACCAACGAAATTCTTGTTTCTTTGCTTTGAGTTTATGACACAGGCATGAATCATGATTTTCTAAAAGCTATTTCTTGCCATAAGCAAGCCTTTTATATATGCTTTAAAATGAATATTTTTATTCTATAAAGTTTTTTATTGGACAAAAACATTCTTAATTCAGGAAGTTGAAGGTTTCAAATGCATAAAAGTTCCTTTTCTCAGGGTTTAGGAGTACATTAGCATATAAATGATGTCAAAGCTGATATACATTAACAAAAGGTCCAGTTTGGAGATCATGGGGTTTTTAAATGTGCAAAAACGTAAGTGTTGAGTCTCCTTATGATTGAAAAACGGCTCCACCGTTGAGTGTTGAAGATGTTTCAGCCTTCAGATGGAGAAGCTTCATCTGCCTGGATGTTCTAGGAGCACTCAGCGAAGTATTTGGAAGGAAGGACAGAGCGACACTCTTTCACCTGCAGCATTGCCAACCTGAAGCACATAATTGCACATTTACTAGGAGCTCAGAGCTAGAGATCCGTCACAATAACTTCTTGGGACTCAAGCCACTGCTATAAACAAGATGTTTGAGATCATATGTGACCCTGGACCACAAAACCAGTCTTAAGTCGCTGGGGTATATTTGTAGCAATAGCCAAAAAAACATTGTATGGGTCAAAATGATTGATTCTCCTTTTTTATGCCAAAAATCATTAGGCTATAATGTAAAGATCATGTTCCATTAAGATATTTTGTAAACTTCCTACTGTAAATATATCAAAACAAATTTTTTTGGTTAATAATATGTATTGCCAAAAATTCATTTGAACAACTTCAAAGGTGATTTTCTCAGTATTTTCATTTTTTTTGCACCCTCAGATTCCAGATATTCAAATAATTGTATCTTGGCCGAATATTGTCGGATCATAACAAACCAAACATAAATGGAAAGCTTATTTATTAAGATGATGTATATATCTGAATTTAGAAAAAATGACTTAAGACTGGTTTTGTGGTCCTGGGTCACATATGTGCATTTGAACCCTTGCATGAATGAACTTACAACTTGTTGCTGCTTCCCGCCAAAATCTTCAAGCAAGCGATGTCATCAGAGATGTCATCATCAACGAGAGCTTTCAAGACATAATAAAGACATGATGACATAAAAAAATAGCTTGAATATATCATGATGTGTTTGACCTCCACTCACCGCTGCACTCAAGACCACAAAGGTTCAGCGATGGGCTCGATCCGGATGTCCGGATGATCCATGTCCAGAGAGGCTCCTTTGCTTCTAGCATCTCAACGTTCTTGCCCTCGGGGAGAGATCTTGCATGTCTTCCCTTGGGAGGACTTTGTGGTTTAACAGGGATTAAGTGTTCCTCTTCTAGTTTCTCATCATCTTCTTCTTTTGCTGGGTTTTTTTCCTCCTTTGGTTTGGGGGGAATTTGTAATGCAGGTCTAATCTCATCTTGGTTGATCTGGATGCTGGTGACGAGGCTGGTGTTGAAGCCGGAAGTGTTTTCCAAATTACAAACAACTAAAAGAAACCAAATGAATAACTTTCTGATGTTTGGTGACGTAAAATATGAATAGGATTTGAGAGCTACAGCAGAGGGTTGAATTTTTAGTGAATAATGACGTAAATTTGACAAAAATATGTTATGACTATTTTAGTCATTTTAATCCCGAATTCGAAAATTTAACGAAAACATGAAGGTCCCCCAGCTAGGAATGTTATTGTTCTAAGAAAGTACCAAGAACATTACATGTTCTGGGAATGTTTTCAGTGGCAAGTTTTATTTTAGTTCCCAGAATGTTCTGCTAAAAATTAGGATAACATTCTCTAAAAACATTCTAAAATGTTTATTGATGACATCGTTAGAACATTATCCTCTAACATTCTAATTAAGATTTAATCAGGAAGCTTCCCATTGAACATTGTGTGTGGACTCAAATGTTGCACAGATTTCAAATTAAATTTGGTTGAATGTAAAAACTCAACCTTTGCCAACATCAATAATTAACTCCAAAAACAGTATTTCCAACTTCAATTATTATAAACCAGATTGACTTTATTTCTGTCATATATTCACAAAAGGTCTTATTGAGATTAACAGAGGTTTAGATGTTGATGTCTGTTTAAAAGTAATAGTTTGGTTCGATGTCACCGTTATGGTGATCAGTGTTTGGAATTAATTGGGAAATTTTACACGTGTGGTTTTAATGCTTTTCTTGCTGTAGCTATGTTTATTATGGCAAAAACAGCAAGATAATTCATGATAAGATGATACTGGCTGCCTGATGATGTTTAAAAAAATCATCACGTAGCAGTCTGATTTTCTGCAATCTAATCTATGGTATTAGTTGTACTTTTTTTATGGCAACTCGATGGTTCTACAGGCTCAGACCCAGCAGAATTTTAATCAGATTATTTCAAGAACTAAAAAAAAAAGAAGAATTTTCATACAGACATCAAAAATCAGTATATGAATCTCAACAATGAATGGTGGCATGCTGCAATGTATTCTGGGTGCCTCATACAAAACTCATCCATGGCTCAGAGAATGCATTGCAGCATGAAGCATGTCCCCATTGTTGATATTCATACACTGATTCTTGATGTCTGTGTGTGTCTAATTATTTAGCATTTAAAAGTGATTTGTGAGCAATGTGATTTAAAAATTACAGACAGAAATACAGATTATCTGATTAAAACACTGCTGGATCTTATGCTGTTGAACTTATGCAATACAAAATTAAGAGTATAGATTTGACTCTAGATGAGATCAGTTAATCAGATCACTACAAGAGGATAGTTTTAACATCAGCAAGTAGCCAACAGCTAAACATTTTTTTTCTCACTGTTTTTGCCGTAATAAATATAGTTACAGCAACCAAATAAAAACTAGCATTGAAAAGTTTGAGTCAAGCTGCCTAACTACTGATCATCATAATGGTGACGTCAAACCAAACTATTATTTTTAATAAACCATCTACATCTAAACCTCTGTTAATCTCAATAAGACTTTTTGTAAATGCATGTCAGAAATAAAATGGAAGCTGTTAATGCTGATTTTGAAGTTATTTACTCTGGAGCTTGACATCAAACAAAGGTTGGGTTTTCACTTTCAATCAAAATTTTACCTGAACAATGTCAGTCCACATCTAGTGTGATGGGAAGCTTTATTAGAGTGTTAGAGGATAATGTTGTAACAATGTTATCAATAAACATTTTTAGAATGTTTTTAGAGAATGTTATCCTAATTTTTAACAGAACATTCTGGGAACTGAAATAAAACCCTAAACCTAATTTTCAATGGGGTTTACGAAAATGTAGCTACAAATGTGATTGTTGAAATTCATATGATTTAGACACCTATTCGCCAAAATGTGAAATTATTTCCAATTTCCATGAGATTGTGTTGTGATTTTTGTCATTTTTAGAGCAGAAAAAATGTACTCACATCTAGCGATGTGTTTGTCCTTGGTCATTTGGTCTCCAATGGATCTAATCACCTGAATCTGAGATGCTTCCAGCTGCTCCTTCAGCTCACATTTACTCATGATCCGTCCCTCAGTCACACTGAACACCAGCAAAACCAGAAGCAACGCCGCCAACATCTTCACAGAGAGAACGCTGTGGATCAAATGATAGCCTACACAGAACAAAGAAATCCACAGAAAGTGAGCGTTGTTAAATTAATTTCCTCTTTATCAAGTCCCTTTCAAACGATGTTCATTTCCACCTGACAGCCCGCACAGACTTTTTATAATGCTAACTAATTACCAAAGAGCTATTAGCCTATTTAACAACAACAACAAAAATGGAAAGAAACAAGCTCCATTTTATAACATAAAGACCAACTCCAAGCAAGAACTATAACTATAATGGTACAGTTTTGTTGTAATTGTGTGCTCGAGCATTTAAAGCAGATGATGATAACTTCAATGGGTGATTAATGGATCATTATCATCTGTTTAACGCGATCTCATGAATGGTGAAATTTTCTAGTATGCCAAAGTATGCCAAAGTATGCCAAAATGCATATCCAGAAAAAGTGCATGTAATATGCACGCAAAACTTCGTATTATATGCATGTCAAACGTGTGCATAACAAAAGTTAGTTTCTGTGTACAAATAGAATGCAATATACAAAAAATAAATAAAATTAATGCTAGTGATACACATTATCATGAGACCAACAATTCGTGAAATTTTTTCTCACAATGTCAGACTCGGCAAAACTGTCTCATGGTAAATGATAAAATCACATGAAAAATGGATAAATACAAATTTTATTTTTTTTAAATGAACAAAGACAAGTGAATGTAAATGTTTTGTTTATTCCTACTCTCATTTTTGTTCTCTGCCAAATTATGTCCAGAAATGGCCACTGTTGTCCTTGGTGTGTATTTGAGAGGAGATAAAAGGAGAGCCATGCTGAGCTCAAGTAGTGTAAGTGGGCAGATGTTTATGTGCTGATAACAGCCCAGCAGACGTGAGACACATTTATAAAGAGAGAAAGAAGCTTGACAACTGCTTCACTGTCAGCCCTTGTCAGAGACACACAAGGGGAGACGCTTTCCTCTGTTTCAGCCTCAAATTAAACTAAGTCACTTTGTGGAGAAAAACACTTTAAAATGAGCTCCAACTGACACATTAGAGCTCTACGATTCAAAAAGTGCTCTACATAAAGTAGCCTACATGTTATAAACCACCACTACTCAAAACAAACGAAAATGTCATTAAGTGCTACTTGAAGACACCAAGTGCCTGTTAGAGTAAATAAATAATGGTTTTATTAAATATCAAATGTTCAAATATGAAAAGCACAACTGCTTACCAGAGGTTCTGTTGGGAAGATGCTTGCTGGTGATTTGACACTGGTTTGCTGGTCGTTCTTATATACATGCTGTGACCTTTAATCACATCAGCACTGTACGCTGGTCACACCAAGACTAATATTTAGGACAGGCAGGTCAACATCTGTGACAAAAGCTTCATTCTTTCACTGTTGTTTACCTTTCCTTCAGTGTACAGTGTACTTAAAGGGTGTTTGAATACTCCACATTTTAAAGTTGTCACCTGATAAGAGCCCCTTTTAGTTGTTATGTGGGTTATTCAAATACAGAGACGAGAGCCGCTAATGCAAAGTGTCAATAATCACACCAGTACAATACCACACAATACACATTCGAATTTCTGATTCAAAATGCATAACTAAGTTTCTAAGTGATGGTTGGATATTTTCCTTTAGTGTTTGATGCAAACCACAGAACCAAAGTATCATACTTTTGGTTTTATTGCCTCAAACGTTCACAAAATCCCTCCTTATGACAACAGTAGAGCGTTAAAGAGGCTTTTGTGAAGATGTTATCTGCATCGGTTGCTCTGGAATGTTTTTGAGCCATTCGCACTGCTGAATTAATGTTCAGGTGCGTCCCATAGAATTCATTTGTTTTATGTTGGTGGGTATTTTGGTTTGAATTTGTATTTCGCTTCGAAAGTTTGTAGATGATTTTCAGAAAATAGACAGAATCATACAATCACATTTTTTTCTAGTGAGTTTTTGAGAAGATTTTAGAGAACAAAAACAGATTTTATGAGAGCTTAAAACTGGAATAAACATTGCTGAATAACTAAACTGCTCTTGTTGCACCGAGTCTGACATCAATTTCTGATAGCAAAACTCTTAGAAATAAAGGTTCTTTATTGACATCTATGGTTCCATGAAGAACTTGTAACAGAACCTTTCCACAGACGTTTATAGTGGTTCTTTACACTCTTAACAATAAAAGTTCCGAAAGGGGTTTTTCCCAGTGATTCCATAGAAGAACCAGTTTCGGTTCCCCAAAGAACCTTTCTTAGATGAACCATGCTTTTCATAGTGTGGAGATTTTAAAAATCTAAAGAACCTTTATTTTTAAGAGTGTAGACTGTGTAGAGAGAAATTTTTAACACTAAGAAAATTAATTATTCTTTTAAGAATCGTTCATGGAAATTGTATTTGGGAAATCAAAAATGGATCCTCTATATGTCATCTCTGTGAAAACCCCTTTTTAGAAGCAGTATTTTAAAGAGTGTGATGCACACATCTTGACTTCGAGCTGAACATAGGCGCTCAGCAGACGCAGGTTTGATGCATGCAAGAGTTGTAATAAAATGTCAAATTTCACAACCGTTGTTTGTCACCTGCATGCTTGAGTGAACCAGACCTCAGCTGGGGTTTTTAGCTGACCAGACAGATGATTTGAGAAAATCTGATCTATTCGGGGTTATAGGAGGCAGGTGTCAACACTTGCATTTGAAATGTTTTCATAAGAGGAGCAGGACAGGCCATTAAGATGATGGATAAACAGCAGTTTTCTGAATCTGTTTTCAGAGTGAAGGCTGCTGCTGTCTCCACATATCTTTCATTAAAAGCCCATTTTAGCATTAGGTCATTAATCACATCTTGTGTTCAGAGTGGCCTTGTGAAGAACAGAAAGCTTGATTCCTGCAGTGGACAAAGTGAACTAGGTTAGATCAGAAAGAAGAATCAGAGCTTTCAAGACAGAAAAATAGATTAAAAGTTTAGGTGTGAGGATTTGATTCAGAGTAAATAAAACATTGAGGTGAGAGTATCTAAAATGGCTGTGCTACATGCTTTACTACATTTTTTTTCCAGGTGTAACTTTTCCAATAACAAGCTTGCTTTTAATGAGTTGCAGTGTAGTGTGACTAGACACTAGCTTCACTTTGCATTGCACTCACCACTTTACAGCCAAATACTTTTGATCAAAGCAATTCCTCTCTTTTTTTCCCCTCTCGAAAGAAACATTAAGGAGGCCAGTTCGTTTAAGTGAATTGGTTCACTTGACAGTTCCTTTAAATGAATTTCAGAGAAAAGAAGTGACTGTATGGCATTTTATGCATTATTTTTCCAGAACAATATTTCAATGCTGCTGTTTGTCACTACGTTTTCAGTTTACTAACAAAAGAATAAGTGCTTTATAGTTTATTTAATTGTATTTAATGTACATAGTTAGTACTTGTAAAAGATATATAGTCATCCAAGTCGTTTAAAAAAATGTGAGCGTTTTAAAGCTCTGCATGTTCAGGGTTTGGTTTTTTAGTGTGTGTGTGTGTGTGTGTAAAGGTTGTTGTAATTGCGGTTCAGTCAGGTCAACAGAGAGCAATGTTAATCCCACACAAAGAGAAGCACAAAAGAACACTTGACCAGGAGAATTACTCTCTATTCAATTAGATCTCTTAGACTCTTTTCCTCTTTCTTCTCATAATTTCTCTCTGTTCTTCCCTTGTACAGTTAATAAACAGCCTTACTGTAGGAACAATCCACAGGCCTCTATGTGCCACACTACAGTTTATGAAGAAACACATTCAAACTCTTTCAACTGGATCTTTGAGATTCTTGCATGGATCAGATTTTGCCAATACTGTGGTGACTATCTATCTGTCTATCTATCTATCTATCTATCTATCTATCTATCTGTCTGTCTGTCTGTCTGTCTGTCTGTCTGTCTGTCTGTCTGTCTGTCTGTCTGTCTATCTATCTGTGTTGATTATTGTACCACACTATATAGCTTATATAACCTTTATTTTATTTCATGCCTTGTTTCGTTCCTTATTTCTCCCTCATCATCTTGGCTGCATGCACAGAGGAAAGCAAACACACGCTGTAAATCATCTTCTGTTGTGTGTTTATCACTGGCAACAATCTCAAGCACAGCTTCTGTTTATCTTTTATGAGCGTGCTTTATGAGCTGCTTGCATTGATTTCTAGTCTGCACGTCCAAAACTCAAGTGCAGAACTCTAAACACAACCCTCTTCTTCAGCTGAACTTGTAGTTAATAAGTTGTTTCTGATTTTGTCTGTTCCACCCCAGAACACACACACAGGTTCTCTTTATACACACACGCAGACTCTGAATAATCTACAATATGCTTGTGGTGTGACGAAAGAGTTTGGCTCAGATTCAAACACGAACGTTCATCTTTTAATGTCATGTTTGATGTTATTCATCACATACACGCTCATACACGCTCACCATAAACGAGGTGTATGAACTGCATTTTAATGTTTTGACGTCTTCACCCCTGAATTTTTTAGAAAACTTCTTTCTGTTCTTCTTTTGAAACATGAAGCGATTCTGAAGAACATGGTGTTTGTTCACGCAAAAGCTGGCAATTCAGTCTTAAGTGTTTTTCCAGGGTGTTCATATTGGTTTCTAGGTGGATATTTACACTCTCTGTGATCTTTTGGTCTCTAGATATGACTTGGGTCCCTCCTTCAATGTAAATCTGGGATTTTTTTTCACCTGTTTTACAGTTCAGCAGGTGAAAATCATAAGCTTCATAAAGTAACAGCAACCCTCTCCTTAAAAACAGCATCATTTGAGCTGTAATTCAATGCACTGCCATTTAAATACTTATTATCATTATTGTCCGTGCAGTTCATTTTTCAACGCAGAAGACATTTTCTGTGACTGTGAGATGTCCGGTTTATTAACGCTACAGGGAAACTGGTGTAAATGGTAAATGGACTGCATTTATATAGCGCTTTCTGCATTTATATGGCTTTTTCCACATGGCCATCCAAAGCGCTTTACAATTTGCCTCACATTCACCCATTCACACACACATTCACACACCGACTGCGGTGTCTGCCATTCAAGGCGCCATCCTGTGTGTCTTGTCATATTATTTTAGTGTATTATCTTAATTATGAACACATTTTTGTAATGCAAACAGTTATATACTCCACATTCTTCTTCTCGTTATTTCCCTATAGTGGTTATTGAACCGGAAGTATAGCCCATCGCGTTTTGGAATAAGGATAGTTGTGGTCTTTTAAATTTAGAGCGATTTTTAAACCTTTACCGTTGTCATCCAAAAGAAAACACATTCAAATTCGCACCACTGGCACAAGCACCACAGATCAGTTATTGAGTTTTAAATATTCTGTTTTTCAGTTTGTAATTATTTTCACATTTTTATGCAAATCCCCGATGTGTCGTGTTACGATGTTTCTATTAATGTGAGTCGCCTACCAGAAATTCACCTTTAGAAGAA
Source organism: Carassius carassius (assembly GCF_963082965.1). Taxonomy (NCBI): domain Eukaryota; kingdom Metazoa; phylum Chordata; class Actinopteri; order Cypriniformes; family Cyprinidae; genus Carassius; species Carassius carassius. The sequence goes on from NC_081761.1 coordinate 35,181,085, forward strand.
CCAAAAGCTGCTTAATTGTGCTGGTTTTATGGTTTTATGGAACTAATCCTACTTTCATTTGCATGGTGCAAATATAACAAAAAAGAAAAAGAAGAATTCATGACAAGCAAATAATGATCAAGAAGAGCGGTTCAGAGAGAACAATTCATTAAAAAGGGAATATCTCTGATTTCTTACCTGTGTTGACTATCTCTTCCTCTCTTATTGAAATGTAAATCAATAAGGTTACAAGTCAGTTGGTGGTTAATCAAACTCATTTCCATATTAATGAGGCTGAGAGAATACAGAGAAAAGGGGGATAAAACCAAACTGATTGACCATTTTAAAGGAAGAGGGAGAGAAAAAACAAATGAGCAGAAATGGTGGTGGGAGGGAGTGAAAGACAAAGGAGAAAATGAGGTTTTGAAGATGAAGTAAAAGGAATTGAAGAGGATAAAAGGGAGCTGAAAAAAATTCAGCTGCGTGTCACAGGAATTAATTACATTTTAAAATAAATTCACATAGAAAACAGTTACTTTATATTGTAATAATATTTTATAATTTTATTGTATTTTTTAAATATAATAAAGTAAGCAGAAGAGACTTCATAAAAAAAATAAAAATACTTACCAACCTCAAACTTTTGAATGGTAGTTCATTTTTAAATCATAAATAAATTATTTATAATTACTACTTTATTCCCATGTTTTTTTTATGATATTGAAATCGGGGTTTGCTCTTACAGGGCTGTGCATCACTGAAGTTCCTGTCCAAATAGTAAGCGTTCCTAAAATCTTTAGCTTTGACTGAAAGAATACGGTTGCTAAAAAGTTGCATGAATTACTTATCTTCAAGCAGTTCTTCAGCTTCCTTATTTTTTTAACCAAGTGCATGTTTTTTTTAAAATGCATGCTTTGATTTATTTTTTTTACATCAGGTCATGCAATAAAAATCTTTTACAAGTTTTTATTAATGGCCTTCCATGCCACAAAACCAATCCTGAGACTGTGGGGATTCAAGATTTGAAATGTTCCCAGGCGAACAGCAAACCCTGACTCAAAACTTTAGTGGAGGCATCACACACAAGAAACAAAGACTCAAGATTGATGAAATAATAAATAATAGTAAATAATTAATTTGAGGTATATTCTAGGATTTGGGTCATCTATGATAACCGAAACCCGTTTAGATATGAATAGGAAATCCCAATAAGGATACATGTGTGTGAGAGAGGGCAAAGTTTTCCGACATCTTGTAAACCGCCTCATAAAGTTCAATTAGATTCAAAACTAAATATTACCATTTCTCTGGAGCACAAGAAAGCTGAAACACAGGCTGATCTTACCCTCCTTCAGCTGTGTGTCAGTTACGGTCTGCTTTCACTGCATGAATCTGTCTGTAGACCCCAAAAAGGTAAAGAATGATTATAATAGAGACTGACACCTGGTACATTCCAGTCTGACACAATTCATCAAGATCTCTTCTGAGAGTTCAAATATGTCTCTAGATGTAAAATGACGACGGGGATAAATGCATTCAGTCCATGAGAGTCCCTTGTAAACACTGTGGCATGGACGCTTGTACTTAATGAAGTGAAACAGACTAGAAAAATAAATATTGTTTCTCAAACACTGGCCATTCTTCATGTTTTATGCAACTCTTCCTGGGAATAGCTGAATAGATGTGAATATATAGGCTTGAATGTTTTGTTTCTGGTCTGTGCACATCCACAATGCCTCACTGTATGTCTACAGACGTGCTGCCTTGTCATTCACACTGATCCACTCGCATCGACCTTGAGTGAAAATCTAAAACGCTCTACATTTATTGATGAAAAAGCACTGATTCGGTACAGTTTATATACACACACTTCAAGGGCCATGCAGTATTGCAAGGACCGGAGGCAGAACCAGTCTAGTCTGACAGGAAGAGAGGGAACAGTTCCAGACAAAAATCAAAAAACACTTGAAGCCTAAAACAACATAACAGGGCAGGACTAGGCAAACACGACAAGACGGTTACCAGCGAAGCATTAAACAACTTACAACGGTCTGACAAAAGACAGAGCACGAGAGTAACTAAAATAGAGGAGAGCTAATGAGGAAAGAGTGGCTACAGGTGTGACAGAACACAGAGAATTAAGGATAACGAGTGGGAGGGGGAAGAAACAACACTGACAGCAGAACACATGAGCTGCCAAAACAAACCCCATGTGTTCTGAGACTAGGCACACAGACAACAAGACAAAAACACAGCAACTCAGACCTAAGTCATGACAGTACAAACCCCACCCCCCCTCCAGCAGTGCCACTAGGCGCAACCAGGAGGTGCTCACCTCGTCGCCGGCGAAAGTCCTCAATCAGAGTCTGTTCCAGAATATCCCGAGCCGGAATCCAACTCCTCTCCTTAGGACCGTAGCCCTCACAGTCCACTAGATACTGGAAACCCCGACCACGGCGTCTAACATCCAAAAGCTTTCTCACAGTGTAAACTGGAGTACCATCCTCTAGACGAAGGGGGGGGAGGGGGTATAGGGGAAAAAACAACGGGATTAAGGGGGGACCTAAACACAGGCTTAACCCTGGACACGTGAAAGACAGGGTGAACCCAACCAAGCGTGGGAGGAAGCTTGAGCCGCACTGCCACCGGACTCAGAACCTTGGCCCAATAAACCTGGGTGCCAGCTTACGAGAAGGCACCTGAAGAGGCAGGTCCTTTGTGGAAAGCCATACCTTCTGTATGCAAACGTACTGGGGAGCCAGAGTCCGGTGACGGTCAGCCGCAATTTTGATCCATCTGGAAGCCTGGGCCAAGGCCTCCTCAGCCCTCCTCCACCTACGGACAAAGGCCAAGGCAGACAGGACCGTGGCTTCGGGTTCCTGTGCAGGGAAAAGGGGTGGTTGATAACCGATGGAACATTGAAAAGGAGACATACCCGTAGATGCCACCGGGAGGGAATTGTGGGCATATTCAACCCACAACAACTGCTGACTCCAGGAGCTCAGACTCTGTGATGCTAGAAAGCGGACAGCACGCTCGAGATCCTGGTTGGCTCGCTCGGCCTGCCCATTGGTCTGGGGGTGGAAACCTGAAGACAGACTCGTAGAGGCCCCGATCTGTCTACAGAACTCTATCCAAAAACGGGAGATGAATTGTGGTCCTCTGTCGGAGACCACATCAACCCGGAAGACCATGGATCTGGAAGACGTGGTCCACGACCACCTGAGCGGTCTCCTTGGCGGAGTGGAGTTTGGGTAAGGGGATAAAATGGGCCGCCTTGGAGAAGCGGTCCACCACCGTCAGAATAACGGTGTTACCTCTCGACGGGGGAAGGCCAGTGACGAAATCAAGGGCCAGATGTGACCATGGACGAGAGGGAATGGGTAGAGGCTGTAACAGACCAACAGGAGACTGGTTAGAAGTCTTATTCTGAGCACAAACGGAGCAAGACAACACAAACTGCCTGACATCTTGGACCGTGGATGGCCACCAAAATTGCTGACGGATGGCAGCCAACGATCTCCGAACCCCTGGATGACAAGCAACTCTGGACTCATGACCCCACCAAAGGACCGAAGGACGCAACGCAGCCGGTACAAACAACCGACCCCCCGGACACCCCCTTGGGACCTCCCCCTTCCGCACGGCCTCCCTTACCCGTCGCTCGACATCCCAGGAAAGGGACCCCACCACCACCTCTCTGGAGAGAATGGTACTGGGACTCACCTCCTTCCCGGGATTCTCTAACAAACGAGAAAGGGAATCAGGTTTAACATTCTTGGATCCTGGCCAATACGAGAGGGAGAAATTAAACCGCCCAAAAAAAAAGTGCCCAGAGGGCCTGGCGAGCATTCAACCTCTTGGCCGAACGGATATACTCTAAATTCTTGTGATCCGTCCAGACCAAGAAGGGCAACGCTGCGCCCTCCAACCAGTGGCGCCACTCCCCCAAGGCCAGCCTGACTGCCAGCAGCTCCCTGTTACCTATGTCATAGTTTCGCTCGGCCGGGCTCAGACGGTGAGAAAAGGCGCAAGGAAGCACCTTCCCATCCTTGGGGGACCGATGGGACAGGACCGCACCTACCCCGACATCAGAAGCATCCACCTCAACAATGAATTGCCGTTCCGGATCTGGGAGACAAAGAACAGGAGCAGAGATGAAACGGGACTTGAGAACACCAAAGGCCTCCTGGGCTTGTACATTCCATATGAACGGTACCTTAGGTGAGTGCAGTTAAGAGTGCAGCAACCAGGCTAAAGTTCCTGATGAATCGCCAATAGAAGTTGGCGAACCCCAAGAACCACTGCAACGCCTTCCGTGAGTCAGGGGTTGGCCACTCGGTCACGGCCCTTACCTTAGCGGGATCGGCCTTGATCGCCTCCGTCGAGATAATATGCCCCAAGAACGAAACCGACTTGGCATGGAACACGCACTTCTCCACCTTGACGTACAGCTGGTTCTCCAGCAGCCGTTGTAGCACCTGACGGACATGTTGATTGTGGACCTGCAATGAGGGAGAGGGCCGGAAGAGGCCGGCATTTAAGGAGTCCTGAATATACTTGTCCATCGCCTCTCTCTCAGGACCAGACAGGGAATACAAATGGCCCTCGGGCGGAGAAGTGCCTGGAAGGAGATCGATGGCGCAGTCATACGGCCGATGAGGAGGCAGGGATGTGGCCCGGGACTTACTGAAGACCTGACAAAGATCACGGTACCCCTCCGGGACCCCGGCAAGATCACATTCCTCAACCTAAAAAACAGAAGACACAGAGCCAGGAGACAAAGCAGAACCAAGACAAGACGCAAGACATGACTGACTCCAAGAGAACACAGAATTGCCGGACCAATCCACATGAGGGTTGTGCTGCACCAGCCACGGGTGCCCAAGGACAACAGGAGCACCCGGGGAATCTAGGAGGTACAACTCAATTACCTCACGGTGATTGCTAGATACCACCAGACTTACAGAGGTAGTGGAATGGGTGATGGAAGAGATGAGGAGACCATTTAGGGAGCGGACAGAAATAGGAGAAGGATGTGGAATGGTAGGAATACCCCACCGTGCCGCAACAGAGGCATCCAGGAAGTTGCCTTCGGCACCAGAGTCGACCAGTGCAGAATAGGAATGAAAGGAGTCCTTATGCTGAACAGAGACCTTTAACAGGGTACGGGAGATGGGGGAGTCGATATGAGGAGTAGCACCCACCAGGATCCCCCCGAACTACTGATGGGCTCTGGCTTTTAAAGGACACTGGATTGCCCGATGGCCTGGCTTCCCGCAGTACAGACACAGGCCCCGAATCAAACAATCCTGCTTCTCTTTAGGGGTAAGGCGAAGATGACCAACTTGCATAGGCTCAGGGTCTGTTGACGGTGACAAGGCGGTGGAAGCACTACTAGGGGCACCCTCCTTCAGCATCCAGGAGGACTGAGCAGCACACCGCTGACGTCGACGCTGAAGGCGCCCCTCCACAGGGAGGGCCAGATCCACAAGGGTGTCAAGACTCTGAGGCAGCTCGTGAGTAACGATCTCATCCTGGATGTCGTCATCCAAACCTTCCCGAAACCTTGCAACTTGGGACTCCTCTGTAACATAGCGGCGAGGCTGGAGGGCGAAGACCAGAGAGCATTGGGACAGAAAGGCTCGGCAGGAGTGAATCTGGACATTGAGGTCTACTTGGGCTGCGAGGCACTCGACCTCCCTTGAGGTGGTAGTCAACTGACTGGAATGCTGTCCCAGAAGAATGCCTTGTTGGCTGACTGCGACTCTTACTTGGTCTGCACCTGCTGAATCCATCGTGGTCAGACCGTTCTGTCAGGGACACGCAGGATTCAGTTGCAGGTAACAAAAAGTTTATTTAGCCCTCACTGGGCAAACGGGGAAAACAAAGAATGATCACTCCACAGGGCAAAAAGAAACCTCTCAGCGGGGACCGGTCCTAGCGTCCTCTGTGACGCAACGTCAAAGTCACATCAACCAGAGCGTCATTGGGGACGCAACGTCAAAGTCACACTGATCTGAGAGTCCTTGGGACACAGCGTCGAAGGCCCACCAAACTACCTGAATGAGAGGATAGAGTGCAGAGAGGAGCTGGAGTCAAGTCTTGGGGGATCCCAACAGAAAAGCGATGCAAGGACCGGAGGCAGAATCAGTCTAGTCTGACAGGAAGAGAGGGAACAGTTCCAGACAAAAATAAAAAATCAAAAAAAACACTTGGAGCCTAAAATAACATAAAAGGGCAGGACTAGGCAAACAGGACAAGACGGTCACCAGCGAAGCATTAAACAACTTACAACAGTCTGACAAAAGATAGAGCACGAGAGGAACTAAAATAGAGGAGAGCTAATGAGGAAAGAGTGGCTACAGGTGTGACAGAACACAGAGAATTAAGGATAACGAGTGGGAGGGGGAAGAAACAACACTGACAGCAGAACACATGAGCTGCCAAAACAAACCCCATGTGTTCTGAGACTAGGCACACAGTCAACAAGACAAAAACACAGCAACTCAGACCTAAGTCATTACAACAATTATACATCCAATGATGTTTATTATATTTTATGTTAAAATGGTGTAATCCAAATGAATGCACATCTTGTATTTAACCCTAAACATTTTTGCATAGATCCCAAATACAGTAAAAGGGGTGTAGAATTGGAAAGGAAAATAATGAAAAGGAGGTGGATTTGTTTGAGTGTCATCTGCCAGGATGGACAGGAGGACATGATCTCCCTCTGCCTCCCTCTGTCTTGACTGGGATGGAGGATAAAGTTCAGTTCTGACAGAACCTTCTGGAGTGACATGCAATGAGAAATAGTGAGAAAATGTTCAGCAGAGTGAAAAGATGATTTCACTGGTCGTTGAGATGGCAACAAAGGAGAGGATGTGTTTACCCTGTCGTGGAATGATATGACTTTCATTTTCTTCTGACTTCAATTCCAGCACATTAGCAGTGTTTGGTGCGATGAACAGGATATGATGTCATTCTCTCTGCTGTTTTAAAAAATAATTAATAATAATAAATAAAAATACAATCTAACTTTCTTGTATCTTAGATTTGTGCTCCTTTAAGCCAAGAGGTCAATCTGTGATGTGTCACGATTATTTTCACCACTGAGGAAAAACAAAATAGTGAATCAATCAGAATGCATTCACACATTTAAAGGCAAAGAGAGCGACTCTCAGAGGCTCAGTGATACCAATCATATGCTGTTTACAGCAGCAGGACAAACTGTTTGTCTAAAATATAAATGAGCGTATTTCAAAGCCTCTATTAGTCCAGAGCACTATCAGAACCGAGGACAGATTCATGACATGCAAAAAGCACAAGTGTCATACAGCTAATGGTTCTGACAATTACATTTTTATGACATGTTTATGACATGCATGTTTATGACATTTATGAAATGCTCGCTGAACTGTGCTGAATTTGTTCTGGGTTTGGAGATCTCTGGGCAGTGGGATTGTGTCGAGTCTTATTACATATGGGGTGAAACCATATAGAAATGTTTCACTAAATATTTCTAGAAAATCTTTAAAGATTTCCTTTAGAGAAAAGAGGTGATTCTGTGTTCCTGTACACAGTAGAGGTTGCATGAAAAGCCTAATTGCAATGTAAGTTGCTTTGGATAAAAGCGTGACTAATGCATGACTAGTATCTTCAACAATTAGGGCTCCCCACATAGTCATAAATGCAAATTGCCTGACACAGTATTTGTTTTTCATTATGCATAAATAACCACATTGTTAGTGTCTTTCACACACACGCACACACATACACATACACACACACACAAACACAAAGCCTCACAAAACACAAACATGAAAAGAATGCAACGTCTTGAGACTCAAGTGCAATGGGCAAAAACATCAGTCTAGCACTTATTTACATTGCAAAGACAAAACAATTGAAAAGTACTGCAGTCAAATGCAAAAACATGTTCTGTGAAGTTACATTCGCCTTAATTAAGCCTCATTATGGTTCGTCTGAATACTCGATCCTGGCAAGTGTGCATTAAAACGAATTGGGGCACACACACCCACACACATTACTCACACACAAACACTCATAGAGAGAGAGAGAGAGAGAGAGAGGTGAGGGGTCGCACGTTTGCATTGTACATATAAGCGACAAAAACTTGTTGTCAACTCTTTCCTAAGACTTTTAAGTTATTGCTTGTTTGCAGTGCAATATTTGACCATAAGGATGCAAATCATATTTTTGTCAGTTATGGCTCATCAGTGCTAGTGTTCTGCCTACTTTATACAATCAGACACAGAGGCGAAACAGTGTGGTATGATCACATTTGAATGAATTATAGCATTTATTTGAATTAATTACCAAAAGAGAGAGAGATGCATGAAATGATTTCAATGTACTTCGCGGAGGGTGGTTCTTGTCCTCCACATCGTGCATTAAATCGTTTAACGCAAAGCTAGCCGTGCATTATCCCTTATGTATTAGAGACTATGGGCTTCTTCAAGCAATCATATGAAGTAGTGATATGTATACTCACGTACTCATGTGGTTTGAATTTAAACAGAGTACATGGCTGCAAAGGCTGTTGTCACGGTCCGTCTAATCGCTGTCATTGCTGATATCTCACTGACATGAACAGGATCCAGGCTTGATCGAAACACAGTGTGCTTACTGTGAGTGTGATTGTTTATGACAGCAGTTTTACACTATGTTCATGTTTAATTAACTCTTGAATAGTCCAGCACAGACTAGCTGTTTAAGAAGTTGAGTAATCGACTATTCTGTGCATCCAAGCCATATGTACAGCCATACATTTAGCAACTTATCCAGTGAAATCAAGTGAACTTATCAAGTAAAACAGAGATGTTTCAACTGTCTATTAGCAGACTAGAGGTCTCAAAACATATTGCATCAATATTATAAAAATATTAAAATGGAAACTATGAAATTTGACGAACATAAATGAAGCCTAACATGCACAAACAAACTCAAAAGAAATAAAAATCCTTCCAAAACACCTGGTTTCTCTATTGTTTGAAGGCCTGTTGTTAGGGCTGATACACATTGGTGTTTTGTGCTGTATTATGACATATAATTGTAATTATATATATGCCCTCTGTTTATTTCTATATGTAGCCTACTGTTTTTAGATCCTACATCTTGTGTTGAAGAAACTTTATCTGTTTTGTATATCTTTGTATAGATTTAGTTTATTAAAAGGGATAGTTCAGTGAAACATATCTGCCAGCACCCTCATGTTGCTCCAAACCTGTACAATACAAAGATTGATTGAGCTTCTAAGGACATTTGAATTAAAATAAATACATTTAAATTGTGTTTATTGTCTGGAGTTGCTGTAAAATTATGATCATCACTGTGATTTCATGATGATTCTTGCCTAGTAAAGTGCATATAAGGGTGCATACATGTCTTTTTATGTGTTTGTGTGACTGCATCATCCTCCAGAGCTTTCTGTGGCCCTCAGTCAATTTGTCTGTCGTCTATGTATGTGTCTCTGTGCTGCATTGTTCTTCTGAGTGAGTGTTTGTGAATATGCCTTCTTGTGTTTCCTTTTGATCCAAACCTGTTTTACAGCAGGTGATCTCACCGTCCCCCGACTGCACCTCAGAGCTGAGCTGGAAGATTCAATAAAAAAGACCAAATTAATGAACATGTCAGATGCAGAAATGTGTAAGTGTTGTGTTTCATATAAAGTATTATTACTGCAAAAATAAATAAATAAATAAATAAAGAGAGAAAGCACATGAAAATGCCCACAATGACATAACATATTATATTTTACCTGGTCTGGGGGAAAATATAACAAGTATAAAAAAACATCTTAATAAAAAGTAGGTTTGTTTGAGAGTTGAAAGTGTCCATCGTGATAAAAAATAAATGTGTGTGTGTAGACGGTGTTGTGTTGAATCTTTTCTGTCTGCATCCCTGTGAAATTTGATTTCTTATCTCAAAGGTTTATGATAAGGCTTTAATTTGTGAATGATGGTTACGATAAGGAAAATAACTTGCATTAAAAAACTGCCAATTGTTTTGCATTTTCTGCCTAAGAATATCTTAACTTTTGGAAGGGCAATCAAATTACATTAAAAAATCACAGCTGTTATTATAAAAATGACAGATCAAGTCTGCATTGTTAATGCACAATTCTTCAAAAGCAGCAGTTTACTATTCCATGAATACATTAATTTCTCATATGATGCACAGCATACATCCTATATGCTTTAAAACCAGTGTGTGTTTCTGAACCTGGTAGTAACAGGAATAAATGTAGACAGAAATATGAATGATGGCTTTGAAGTCGAGAGGGGAAAAAGAGGCTAGAATGAGAGGTTTTGGTGTGAAGCATGCAGCCTAAAACACACACACACACACACATACACACACAGGCCTTGTGTGTCACTGAAGCCAGCAGACACAGCATTGACTTTGATGAGAAAGTCTGTATGAAGTTCAGACCTTCCTGTCGATCAGAATAAACATCCACTTGGAGGCTCTAAGGGGAAGGACCACTGAAAAGACCAAACCCTGTTTAAAGAGGAGAGAGTCTGTGTCCAAACATCTGTGTCACTATACTTCATAATGATAAGCAAAAAGAAGTAAGTTAATGAACAGGATTTCAGAGTCAACCCTAAGATTTATATATTTGAATTGTAAATAAGATTTCCATATATTTGGATTATACTGTTTAACTAAACTAATAAACTTCAGATAATGCACATTTGTCAGCCAAAAAATAAATGACATGGGTTAGAAAAAGGTGAGATGTCTACACTCAGAAACTCATGGCATAGTTCATTAACTATGTGCATCTATTTGATTTTATTTAAATAACCATGTTTTCAAAATGCAGGATAGATAGATAGATAGATAGATAGATAGATAGATAGATAGATAGATAGATAGATAGATAGATAGATAGATAGATAGATAGATAGATAGATAGATAGATAGATAGATAGATAGATAGATAGGTAGATAGATAGATAGATAGATAGATAGATAGATAGATAGATAGATAGATAGAGAACAGAGGTATCAGTACTAAGCATAGCACAGCCTTCAGAGCTGCATTCATCCATCCACCCACTCACCATGCCTCAAGTTTTTTTTTTCACTCGCACTCCTCTATTTCTCACTACACAGTCTATTCGGCACTTACAACCAAGCTCATCAAAAATTAATTATTCATACACACATGTTGAACTGACCAATCCGGATCATGCAGGTCCATGATTCTGACAGACTCTGTATAATCATATGGCAGAATGTGCTGTTTCATGCATGTCTCATACACGGATGTTTACATACTCTGCTGATTCTACGTCTATGAAAAGGGTTTTGACAGCATTTAAGCTGTAATTATATAATCTGTTGCTGCTTTACAATCTTGTTAATGAGATAATCAGCGATTGCACTGATGCTAATTACCAAGAACACCATACTTAGACCTTTAAGCTGACTGCTTTCAATGTAAACAGTGTGGATCTCTGTGGAAACAGGAACACTTTACATTTATTTATTCATTTATTTATTTTTCCTTTCTATATGACATTAAATATGACATTAAAAGTCAACATTATGACATAGTCATAATTATTAGGTAAAATTTACAATTTATGACATTCTTTCTATGTCAGTTGCAGATATAATCTCTTACAAGTTATGCATAAGTTACTTTTATGTCCATGTTGTCTTTTTATCTTCAAAAACTTTTAATCATCATTTATAAAACACATAATTAGCACAAAAAAATATTATTCATGATTAATGGTTTTTAACATGTTTTAGTTTTTTTTTTAAATGTTTAACTATTTTTTAATGTTCAGAGAACATTCAAAAGTAGCATTCCCAGTATGTTTGCTAAATGATGAAATAGAATGTTCCTGTAACATTTGCATAATCAAGAATAAAACTTGTAAAAATGTATGTTTTTAACATTAACAGAACATTCACAAATAATTTTTTCAGAACTCATGCGAACGTTAGTAAAATATTCTTAGAAGATATTTTTGTTAGCTGGGATTGCACATAGTAGGAAATTACAAAAACATCTAACACCATTTAAATGTCTTCTCTCAGCCTGGACATGAAGGAGCTGAAATTGTGCAGCCTGAGGAGGAAAGCTGTGCTGTTATCACTCACAGGAACTGTAAAAACCTAGTTTACTTAAGATGCCGCATTTACTGAAGTTAATGATCAAGCGTGTATTTGTGACAAGGAGTTTATATATTTAACAGCCCTGTGTGTTGGTTGGTACATTAGAGCCCTTGCTGTTATCTTTTGCTGTTATCATTTTTGACAACAGTGTTGAATCACACAGTGAGTAAATGAGGATGAGCTGATAATGCTTTACACTGACAATTAACTCTATGTTTGTGTGTCTACGTTTTATTATCCGAATGGGAATGAAATCTCTAAGAATGGCCTAAGAAGAAAAGCATAAAGATTAAACCACATTCTGGACACAGCCCCAACATGATTTAAGGCCCATGAATACAACAAAATAATACTGCAATTCATATCATAAATTGCCAAGAGTTAGTCTTAGACTTAGTCTATTATTATCTAATATATATTCACAGTAGATGTTAATTGGGTGCCCTAACTTGGATTGATACTCAATTGTGTTTGTATGTAAAACAAACAGACAGAGGATATAACCTCTGCCCACACACATATTCCAAAACAATACAGTCTTTGTGCTTCGGCTCCACTCTTTCTCACTAGTGTCCTTCAAGATAAGATGAGTTTTCATCCTTTACTTAATGCTTTCAGCTCCTTCAGATCTCATTTCAAGAAGAGTTCAAAAAGAAAAGAGAACAATAAGCTAGATGTGCGTTTTCATTTCCATATGTGCTACAGCTAAAGCTCATAAATAATTATACAGGTATAATAACGGAGTTTCATTTGTTGTTGCATTGTTACAAAGAGACACTCATCCTTTCACATAGTACGATGAGGTGTGGAAAAAGGTTTAGATAGCCTAATTTATGCTTTGCTGTATAAACATATAGGTAACCACATTGTTATGCACAGGATCAAACATAAGCCCGATGCACACATTTCTATGTTCTCCACAAACTATGATATCCCCTCGCGTTACTTTGTGTATTTTAACTGCTCACACAAAGTTTGGATAGAGATAGCTAATATTTATTAAAATAATGCAGCGCCAAATGGAGCTTTTTGCTTTTGACCCAATTGATTTGTAAAACGATGCTCGTTTGCACCGCTCGAAAAGCTTTACACTTGCGACACCTGCTGACCAAAACCATGTGCAGCAAGAACACGGACCAAACCTATATTTGATGACACAATATACAATGGCAATATACAAAACACAAAAAAAAAAGTTTATGTTTATTTTTGTTCTTAATTTGATTAATTTGTAGTGCTTGCTGTGTGTGTTTAATGCAAACATTTAGAGATAATTAAATATCACTCTCCTTTTTGCCATTATATACACACGAACCTACATTATAAAACTGAACCCCGATCAGTTAAAACTAATATATCGGACGCTGGTTTATCTGTTCATTGCCCTCTAGCGGAGAACCATTCAAATTCCAAAAGAATCAAACCAGTGTGTGACGTAATGAAGCTTCGTTTGCTGAAACCACGTGATTGGTCGGCTTCATACGTGTTTCGAACCCTTGATTCAGAACAAAAGATTCATAGTTTCGAAGCTTCGTGGAGAAGTGTTGTGATTTTGCCCATTACCACATTATACTTTCCTGTTTTAAATTGAAACAGATTTAGACGTGGAGTCTCTAATAAGGAAAACAGTGAATCAAACCAGACTGATTATATCTTCGAAATAACCGGGATGGAAAACTGCCTGGTTATAAAGATGGAGCAGCGTGAAAACAGCAATACAATGCCAGATGTGAAGACAACAAACCGCCAGTCCTCACCAAGGCAAAGGCGGGAGAATGCAAAACAATGTAAGCTGGTTATTTGCAACTTAGAAACAATAAGTTAATTCGGTTATTGTTTGATGACGACTATTGAAATATTACGTTACGTGTGTAAAATGATAGAGAAGTGTTTAGCTTTCTCCATATGTTTTGTCAGACCAACTAGGCTACTTTAAAAGTCGTTAACTAAAAGTGACTCCAGAGATGCCAAAGGCCTTCATGATAGAGGTTTTAGACAATAAAAATAATTTCATAGATGATTTTATAATTAAGGTAACTTTAACAATTTACTAGAGAAACAGGCCAGTGATAAAATGTCAAATTTCTCACATATGTTGTAATTGGAGATACTGATGCCAAATATATTAAATGCCAAATGCCTCCTCCATGTGAAAACAAATGAATTCACCTAACAGGTTAGAGAAACTGGGGATCAAAACATGATTATAGTTGGAACATATATGTATACATACAGTTGAATAAACCGATATATTAACGTGTGATTATAATAATAATAGTGCCTCCAGACTCATGGTTTATTTCTGAGTCTGTTATTTTGTCTGCTGTGTGTAACAACAGCAAATTTTCTAAAAATGGCTAAATCATAGGCTAAGACCATTTTGCTCCTGGCCAACTAACTGTAGCATCAAGAAGACCACTGCAACAGTTTTACAGTAATATTATTTATTGCCCTTATACTGATTACTGGGATCTTTTATGTTTATTTTAGATCAGAAGGTACTGAAAGAAGATTTCACCTGTTCTGAATGTGGAAAGAGTTTCAAAAATAAGAGGATCCTTAATGACCACATGACCAGTCACTCCGAAGAGAAAGCTTTCATCTGTTCTGAATGTGGAAAGAGTTTCAAAAAGAAGAGGATCCTTAATGACCACATGATTGTTCACACTGGAGAGAAACCTTTCACATGCTCTGAGTGTGGAAAGAGTTTCAAAATGAAGAGGATCCTTAAACAACACATGAAAATCCACAGTGGAGAGAAACCTTTCACCTGCTTCGTGTGTGGAAAGAGTTTCAAAATGGAGAAGGTCCTTAAACAACACATGAAAATTCACACTGGAGAAAAGCCTTTCACCTGCTCTGAGTGTGGAAAAGGTTTCACAGTGAAACAAAACCTTAAATATCACATGAGAAACCACACTGGAGAGAAACCCTTTACCTGTTCTGAGTGTGGAAAGAGTTTCATCGTCAACAAGAGTCTTAAGCAACACATGAAAGTTCACACTGGAGAGAAGCTTTTCACCTGCTCTGAGTGTGGAAGGAGCTTTGGTTTTAAACAATCCCTTGAGAAGCACATGAGAATTCACACTGGAGAGAAACCTTACATATGCGCTGAGTGTGGAAACAGTTTCAGAGAGAGACAAAATCTTAATGTTCACATGAGAATTCACACTGGTGAAAGGCCATATGTGTGCCCTCACTGTGGAAAGTGTTGCAGATTGAGAAAAAACCTTCAGAATCACATAAGCATTCACACTGGAGAAAAGCCTTTCATTTGCCCTCTGTGCGGAAAGAGTTGCAGAATAAGACAAAACCTTCAGAGACACATGAGAATTCACACAGGAGAGAAGCCTTACAGCTGTTCCGAGTGTGAAAAGAGTTTCACAATGAAACATCGCCTTACGAGACACATGAGAATTCACACGGGAGAGAGGCCTTTCGACAGTTCAGAAAACCCACCAGCTATTGAATATGTGATATAGATTTGGCCATTTGACACAATAAGAATAAATGTAATACCGTTACAATTAGTGTACTTGCAGCAACTGCAGGCAGTCTTGATGATTCATTAGCTGTGTTTCCACTGTCGGGCTTAAAGCAGGCGTGCTAGTGCGTGCCAGGGCCAGTCGCGTTTCCACTGTCACTTCCGGGGCTTGATCGTGCCTCGTCGGGGCTTCCTCGGGGCCAACGGCCAGGGTTTTTTGGCCCGACGAAAAAAGCGGGCCAGCTGGGGATAGAGGAGTGGTTATGAACAAAGGCGGAGTTTCTCCGCATCTGGAGAGCGTCAGCGCAGATCATTTCAGAAAGATAACAGCTATAACACCAGCATTAAAGACTTTTAAAAAATAAGTGGAGCTCAAAACTCACTCTTAGTCAGCAGCGAGTGTTTGAAATAACTTGATCCGATGTGGATTATAATCACTAAACAAGGCAGAAATATTTATAAGCAATGTAAAAGACTGACTATGAACGCTAAACATTAACGTTACCATAGTAAACATTGTAAATGTGACCGCTTGCAGAAATCAGACATCAGCTTCTTATTCTCTATATCACTATCGTGTATTTATTTGGTAACTTATATTACCTGTCATAAGTCTCGTCTCGAGAGTTTAGCTCCATGTAGCCTATCATAAAAATATTATTGATTAATAATAAATATTAAAATTTATTTCTGTGTGTTTAATTTTAAGTCCTGATAAATTAATTCATTATAGTCAATGTATCACTTATTCTATAGTAAAACATCGATGATTTTGAATTTGAATATTTAACCAAGCATGCAAATAAACGGCTGCTGTTATCATGTTCGTTTTGTGATTGCGCATGTTCCAGTGACTTATTTCTTAGTTTTCTGATAACTTCTCTTTGTTGGTGAAATGATGAGGTTACGTGACGTTGTTCCTGAGAGGTGTGTAAAGGGCGTGTTTTAGTGACGCGCAGCGGAGCTTCAGGCCCTGACTGTGGAAACCCTAATCTATTCTTGCCTCGGTGCTACTTGCCCGAGGCTATTAGCCCCAGCTGGCCTGTTTTAAGCCCTGGCTCGCACTGACCCGACAGTGGAAATGCGGCTTTTTAAAACTTGTATAGTCCTAACAGAACTACATAGTTAATTAAATAGCAATGTTTTTGTGGTTTTTCTTCCATTATTTGTGTATTTCTTTACTCATTTATCATTTATATATCATCCTGTATACATTATATATAGCCTTCCTTAATATTTGTTTGCCATGTTTTTCTAATGATGTGTAATCTTACATTGTTCAACATTTACCAATGCATTATTAAAATCAACAGTTGTGCCTGTTAACAGTTAATGCACTATGAATTGACATTAACTAACAGTGAACAACTTTAATTTTATTAACATTAAAAAAGATTAATAAATACTGTAACGTAAATGTGTTGTTCATTGTTCGTTCATGTTAGTTAACTTTATACATTAACATTAACTAATGGAACCTTTTTTTTAAGTGTTGCCTTAAAGGGTTTCTTTCTCCCAAAAATAAAATTATGCTGTGTTTTACTCACCCCCGAAGCATCCTAGGTGTATATGACTTTCTTCTTTCAGACGAATCCACAAATCCAAGTCTACCTATATATACGTTTCAAAAGTTACATTCACATTCTCTATAGATGCTAAAGCAAAGTGCATTTCGGGTACAAGATAATAGATTTGTATAATAGTTGTCAAATTTAATGGCAATAACATGAGATTAACAGATCTAAACAATGACTGTTGCATTTAGGGTTGCAAATCTACGACTTCTTAGATTTACTGTCCTTGAATTAATTTTAATATATATATATATTTTTATTATTATTATTATTTTAGATCTGAGGGAAGTAAAATAGGTTCTTTCATTTGGTAGTTAACAGACGCACACAGTCAGACAGAGACGCAAGATGAACGCACAGACCAATGAACCGTGACAACATGCGTCTGAGGAAAACCGTTGGAATTGTGAATTCAAATGCGGACGCGCGGGAGAACTTGCGGAGCAGATTTCAGCCAAATATGAAACAAACATCAGTCCCAAGAGAAGACATATTCATCGTTATAGGCCTATTATTGAGCACTGTAAATCAATGAAATCATTTTCTAAAGATTTTGTCAGTAACAGTTTAAGCATTTTAAAGCTGGTTATATTTAGGACATGTCATGGAATAATAAATATGTCACTTTCCGTAACCTATTTAATGCGAGGAAACTTTGTAATTAATGTTTTGACGTGAACTGCTTGTGAAAGTTTGATTTAACAAGTTATTCCGAATTAATGGAGAAAACCTCTTGAATGTTTTTTTAATGTAGGCTATTTATGTTTTTAAAACATTTTTTTTATTTAGGCACTACTGAAAATAAACAATTGCTACTACAAGTTAAAATATTTAATTACTCTAACTACACTGTTTGGTAGACATTTTATTTTCCATTGGTTCTACATATTTCTGATTGAGCTAGTGTTAATAAATAATTAAATAATGTCAATTGATCAAATTCATTTTTACAGAAATTCAGTTAGTCCAATTGAAATATTATATAGTATTATTCATTTAGCTACATTCTATGGAAAATATATAGAAGTATTTCTTGATTTATTTTCTTTGTAACTTACATAGCCTAAACTGACATTAAATTATACAACACTGAATTCACCGCCCCCTATTGGAAATACATCGAAATGGCCAACTTATGACGTAGCGAAGACTCTTTTGCTGAAATCACGTGTCCTGGCTAGGTTGATGCGTGCTCCGAACCACTGATTTGAAACAAAAGAATCGTTGACGTTTCGGATCTTCATGAACCAGTGTTTTGAAAGCGCCCATCGCTGCATTAATAATGCTTATATTTTAATCTAAATCAGTTTCGATTGTAGAATGTCTTATAGAGAATAGAATGTATTAAAACTGACTAACGGGTAGCCTACTCAGCGAAATAAACTTGATCGATAAAGATGGAGCAGCATGAAAGCAACCAGACAACACAGGCACCAGATGTGAAGACAAAAACCTGCCAGTCGTCACCTAAACAAGAGCAGAACAGTGAAAGACAGAGTAAGTGGATTATTTGTCAGATACACAAAATCGAAAGACTTAAATGAATCTGTTATTGGTTGATCGTGACATGTGTCAAATGATTTAAGAGGGGTTATTCCAGATGTTAAAATGACCGCAATACTTGCGGATTTGTTAGAGCAACTAATTGTTTTTTTCCTCTATTGTTTTTTATATATATCTAAAGTCAGACTGAAGTCAGAGAAGGTAAATGTTTTTAAAATGTAATTTTCAGATGCTTGAATAAATGATCATTCATTCCTTACAATAAAATTAAAAAGACATCTACACCACTCTCCAAGCAGAAGTATATTTCTTTATTGACTGCTTTCCTAAACATTCTGCAAGCTGAAAATTGTTCATTATAATAGAAAAGGGAACTGGGGGTAATTGAATTTAATAAATTATTTTTTTAATAATTAATTTAATTTAATAACTATAAACTAGCTTTTATTCATTTGTGATTATGAAAAGTTACTTCACACACACACACACACACACACACACACATATATATATATATATATATATATATATATATATATATATATATATATATATAAAATCCATTTTGAATGTTAAAAATAGATAGTCATTTTATGTACTGCTTTTTATAAGTCTACATCTAGTAGATTTAGGCTACATGCTCTCTCCACATTGAATGTGTCCTAAATGACTATAAAAATGATAGCTGTGTGAACATGACAGAAGCTGACTTTTGACTTAACATAAAAACTTAAGGATTCATCATTGATGTTTGATCTATGATTTACAATAAAAATTTAAGTTACATCTGCTTCTGTTTATTTTTTTATCACATGAATTTACAAAATAACTCCATTATGGCTTTTAAGGTTTAAACATTTAGATAAAAAACTAAACAAAACTCTGTTTATGTCACATGTATTAAAAAAGAATGAGCATTTATATACATTTTCCATACAATTATCTGATCTGAGGATGTTTTGATGACCTTTCACATCTCACTTTACTGTTATAGAGCAACAGAGTGAGAAATAACCGGAGTGTTACACTCACCCCACTAAACCTTACTCTTATCTGGGTCAAGGCCCCGATGTAACCCCTTTGGGTATTACTCCCTGAGCTCCGAGCAGGATTTGAACTGGCATTATCGGCATTGCAGGTGTTTTCCCATTTTAATTCTGGTCTTTTAACCCCGATCACGTTTCCTCTTTCCTGATATGGACAGAGGTGGGTAGAGTACCCAAAAACTATACTCAAGTAAAAGTACTTCTAGAAATATTTACTCAAGTAAAAGTACTAGTCTTGAATAGTTACTTGAGTAAGAGTAAAAGAGTATCGGATAAAAAATCTACTCAAGTAGTTAGTTACTAGTTACTTTGGGTCATATATACTGAGCCTATTTTTATTTAGATATGTAGATAAAATGTATGTAATGTATGTGTGCGTGTATAAATGTATATATTTAATCAGCCTTTACTCCAATTTATGTAATTTATTATAAAACCCTGTCTGTTTACTTAAATAACAGATATAGGTGTCATGCCATAACATATTTTTAATACGACTAACTTTATCTTAAATGTGAATTTAACATTGAAAGTTAATGTGATATAAATATTGCTACTAATCTTTCATTGTTCAGAAAGAGAGCAAATAACATTTACAATATTAAAGATCATTTTCACTGACAGTCTAGATTTCAAACACTCTCAGAAACTCCCATTAAAATCCCTGAAACTGTTAACACTGTGAAATCAATATCTTAATTAAAGATTCGTACACACATCTGCACTTTGTTGTTTCTGACGAGAGAATTCGCCAGAAAGAGGTCTCCAGTCAGCGAGCGAGTGAAGGAAGCACCGGCATTTTAGCGATGACTCATCGGAACACCTCTGATTGGCCAATGCTTTAATAAGCTCAAAGGAATCATGTGTGATTTGTTATAATGCGCAGTGCTGTAAAAACACATCTATCACTGGCTCAGCGCCAGCAAGCAATCACAGATCTGAATTTAGCAGCTGATGACATGACTTGCTGAACGTACTGGCACCGGTGTGATTGTATTAAAATTAATAAAATCTTAATCGGCTATTTTTTGTCTTTTGGAAGCTGCATTCAACTTGACTCCCCTCTGTTATAAGCCACACGTACAACAAACTAATGTCACAGTGGTATCGTGTACTGTAATCGAATGTAGCCCAAGTTATTACCTGTTCAACAGTAGACAGCACATGCGGTGTTCATCTAATAAGGATCTCCATCGCAAGCAAATAATAGACTTTGCAGATTTGCTTTCAATTCAGTGCAGTTCCATAGCCACGTCTTCAACGCTGCTGATGTTAAACGTTACAACTCTGAGTGAACCACTTCAGATGCTCAGCGCGCGGCAGGGAACTGAACGACTCATTCAAACTGATTCATGAACCAATTCACTCGTTTGCCAATTGGTTTGATCAAGCCTTTGAACAGAATTGACTCAAAAGAATGAATCATTCGTGAATGGGCATCGCTCATTTCCCAGAGAAAAGCAGACGGCACGTTTGGAATAAACTGAAACATTTATAACATTTATTTGTATTAAGATAAAGTAACGAGAGGAGCGTCGCCCACAGTAATGAAGTAAAAGTACAGAGTTTTCCCAAAAAATTTACTCAAGTAAGAGTATAAAGTACCCATCTTTAAATATACTCCGAAAATTATTAGTTACCCCAAAAAATTACTCAAGTAAATGTAACGAAGTAAATGTAACTCATTACTACCCACCTCTGGATATGGACATACATTTTGTGTATAATTGTCACAAAGTGTTGCTTGGCCACTTGGTTGCACAGAATGGTTATGTTTTGGGAAAAATGGAGGGTCTCCTTTGATCAATTTTAAGACCCAGACCCAGTTGAGAATGAGCAGATATAAGGAAGACAGTGGACTCAGACGATCAGGCACCACTGATTAGTTTTTATGATAAATCACTGACTTAGTGGGGAATCTCCTTGATCTTAAAAAGTGTCAATTTGTTGGACTCTGGTTCATGGTAAATCCTACAGCGTCTTGAGATCAGAAGAGTCAGGTATTACCCACACAGCTCTTGTTATCTGGCCTCCATTACATCACTCCCTAAACCTCACTTCCATCTGGGTCACGGCACCAATGTAACCCCTTCATGTTTTACTCCCCTCATTCACTCCAAGCAGGATTTAACCTGGCGTTACCAGCATGGGAGGTGAGTGCACTAACAAGGACCTTTAAGACCACAGCTTCTAGCATCAGTTGCTAGTGCACCTCTTGGGGTCAGGGGAGTGAGGTTTTACTCACAAAGTTCATACCTCCATTACACTTGCTTTTGGCTGACAGTGGAAACGTGTCTAATGTGACCACATGCATCCCTAACCACCCATGAAAGTGGTTTGAATTTTGGATCCTGTTTAAACCTTTTTTGGCAAATACAATTGAGTTAGATCTTAGCACCTTGTATAAATGAGACCTAACAGTATCTTGTCATGGAAAATTCTGTAGGCAAGGACATTAAAATCAATATTTTGTCAAAGACCTCTGTCGCATTCGGCTGTTAAACTTACTTTAGCTCAATCTCACCTTGATTATCATAGAACTGATTTTTGACATTGATATTTTAACATTTGTTTTAGATCTGAATGAACAGAAAGAAGATTCTGTCACTTGGGATGAAGGTGGGATGCATTTCTTTGAGCAAGCAAGTCTTGCGGAGGAAATGCGAATTGACTCTGAAGAGAAACCATTCATTTGCTCTCAATGTGGAAAAAATTTCACAGTGAAGCAAAAGCTTGAGGCTCATTTAAGGATTCACACTGGAGAGAAACCATTCACCTGCCCTCATTGTGGAAAAAGTTTCACGCAACAAGGTCAGCTTAACATTCACATGAGAAGTCACACTGGAGAGAAACCTTTCATCTGTCCTCAATGTGATAAGAGTTTCACATCGAAACAAAGCCTTAAAAGTCACATGAGAATTCACACTGGAGAAAAACCTTTCACCTGCCCTCAGTGTGAAATGAGCTTCACACAGCAAGGATACCTTAAACGTCACATAAGAACTCACACTGATGAGAAGCCTTTCACTTGTCCTCAGTGTGGGAAGAGTTACAAAGTCAAACAAAGCCTCGAGAGTCACTTGAGAGTTCACACTGGAGAAAAGCCATTCATCTGCCCTCAGTGTGGAAAGGGTTTCACAGCAAAACAGTGTCTTAAAAGTCACATGAGCATTCACATTGGAGAGAAACCTTTCACCTGCTCCATCTGTGGGATGAGCTTCACACAACATCAAAGTCTTAAACGTCACATGTGGACTCACACTGGAGAGAAGCCTTTCATTTGCCCTGAATGTGGAAAGAGTTTTGCAGTGAAACAAAGCCTTGAGTGTCACATGAGAATTCACACTGGAGAGAGACCTTTCTCCTGCCCTCAGTGTGGAAAGAGATTTGCAGTGAAACAAAGCCTTGAGAGTCACATGAGAGTTCACACTGGAGAGAAACCTTTCTCCTGCCCTCAGTGTGGAAAGAGATTCACAGTGAAGCAAAGCCTCGAGAGCCACATGACCACTCATACTGGAGAGAAACCTTTCACCTGCTCCGAGTGTGGAAAGAGTTTCACAATGAAGCAAAAGCTTGAGAGACACATGAAAATCCACACTGAAGATAAGCTTTACATCTGCCCTTTATGTGGGAACAGTTTCACAATGAAGACCAACCTTGAGAGACACATGAAAATTCATACTGAAGAGAAGCCTTTTGCCTGCTTTGTGTGTGGAAAGAGTTTTAGAATAAAGCAAAACCTTGATGGTCACATGAGAGTTCACACTGGGCTGAAGCCCTTCATCTGCTGTGAATGTGGGAAAAGTTTTACTGTGAAACAAAGCCTTGAGAGTCACATGAAAATTCACAATGAAGCAACGGCTTTCACCTGCTCCGAGTGTGGAAAGAGTTTCACCGTGAAACAAAACCTTGAGAATCACATGAGAATTCACACTGGTGAGAAACCTTTCACCTGCCCTCAGTGTGGAAAGAGTTTCACACAACACGTACACCTGAAACGTCACATGAGAATTCATTTTGACGCAGTTGGGGAATCTTCTCTGCTGTCTCCTGTGTACACCATCCATCCAGATGAAGTGATAGCAGTCATAGCGTATCAGGACACCCACCAGCTGTCGGAGCAGAGTGATGTAGTCAGTCTGTTTATATGATTATTTGGTAGTGACCGATAAAAGACCAATGGGACAATTTGGTCAGGATGCCACTTTTACACCCCTACTCTTAATGAGAACATGTTTCTGTTGTTCATTATAATGGGAAATGCCGTGTTTCCCCTTCATTTTAAATTTCCACAATTATTCTACATATTTTGAATGTTTGTTGTACCTTGTTTGTTAAAGGGATACTCCACCCCAAAATGAAAATTTTGTCTTCAATCACTTACCCCCATGTCGTCTTCGGAACAAAATTTAAGATATTTTGGAGGAAAACCGAGAGGCTTGAGACTGTCCCATAGACTGCCAAGTACCTTACACTTTCAAGGTTCAGAAAAGTATTAAAGACATTGTCAGAATAGTCCTTCTGCCATCAGTGGTTCAACCGTAATGTTATGAAACAACCAGAATATTTTTTTGTACACAAATAAAACAAAAATAACAACTTTATTCAACAATTTGTCTCCTTTGTGTCTCTCCACATCACCGTTATTCTTGTTTTCTTTGTTTACAAAAAGTATTCACATCACTTAATAATGTTACGGTTGAACCACTGATGGCAGATTTACTATTCTGACAATGAGTCAATATTCCCAAATGGGATTGTACCAGGAAACCAGCAAATCTTTTAAAATTGGTTCCAGCATAAAGGATAAGCACAGGTGAGTACCATTTGGAAGGACAACAGTTTGTCCAAAAAAATCTTCTTTACTGTTCTACTGAGGAAATAAAAAAAATTTAAATAAAAAATCAAGTCAGAACGTTTCATTTTTGGGTGAAGTGTCCCTTAAAGTTTAATTAATCTTTGAAAAGCAGAACTGTAACACATGGAAAGTGCTCATTTTACATTAATTTATCCAAGAAAAACACTGATTGTTGTTTAAAGTAGGTTTGACTAACACAAATATCTAAGGCCGGGCATACACTGTGCGATTTTCATCCGATTTTGAGCCGAATTCTGACTCGTGAGACTCTTTTTTGGGTCGGGCCGATTTTCAGCATTTTCGTGCGTCATTTGTCGTGCAGTGTTCGTGCAGTGTACAAGGGGAAATGAGAGGCGATTAACCTCTCCTGACCGGAAATTGGTTGGTCGGATGGATTTCTGACTTTTGGTCGCCTCTTGTGAGGTATCACACTATTGAAGCAGTTGGTACCTTGCCGTAATCGCACAGAAATCGCACAATGTATGCCCGCCTTAAGGTTTTTCATAGGGGTGCACCGATCAAAATTGGCCGATCGTAATGCGCATCTCGTCAGTAAAGCCGGTTCTCTAATCAGTGGTAAATTCCTTCAGGTGCGTGAAGCTCTGTGTAGAGCTGCTCTATGTGAAATCACTGAGGGAATTTACCGCTGATTAGAGAACCGGCTTTACTGACGAGATGCGCATAACGATCGGCCGATCGTGATTGGAGCACCCCTAGTTTTTCAATAAACTGCTCATTTCTTATCACTTCATTTCCCATCTCATGCCCTTCTCCTGCTACAGACGAGTTAACTTGAGAGTGCTTTTGAATAGTTTTGAATGTCAGACAAAAATCTTCCTGGCAGGGAGGCAGTGACGACTTCTAAAATGTCTGGCCCAGATTTTCCTGACTGAACTGCTGCAAAACAGAAAGTCAATGTTAGTTGTTTATCACTTTCATTCAGAGATTTAAACAAGTCAAAATGTATTTTGGCATTGTTTCATCCTGTTGTGACTGATGTACAGTATTGTATATATAAGTGAATCAGCTATCTTGAGGTAGAAATAAAATGCAGGACTTGGTTTTGTCCATCTAAAATTGACTAGAGCATTGTTGTTTGCTATTGCTGTGATCTTAGGTCATTGTACACACATCATAAGATAAGGGATGTCGTTGCAAGTGATAGGGAAAGTTATTTTGATTAAAAATTAAAAGAGCACATGATTTGTAAACAATAATAATTTAGAAAAAAATGTCTAATAATTTTCAGTATTTTAGAATAAACATTGCATTCTTCAATTATATTGTCAATTTTGATTTATTGGTGATTTTAATATTTATATAATTAAACTGTCATCAAGTATTCTATTATATTAGACTTTTAGCACTCTCAAGATTAAGACATTAATGATCAAAATATTTTCTACTTTTAAAAAAAATAAATTACAGATTTAAATCAGACTAACAATTTAGCTGTTGTTTTTATTCACAAATTGTAAGAAGGAACAGCTAAACTAAAGTGGTTCTATATAAATTTACTAAAGATGACTGCCTCGCATGCAAAATAACCAACAAAAAATTATGGTGGGACCTAAAAAAAATGAAACATTTTAAATCTAAAGTCTGATTTAATGATTTTAAAACAACGATTAGATTTAGATTTTTTTATGTTTATGTTTATGTTATGTTTGTGTGTGTTGGTGTGTGAGCCCTGTGATGGACAGTCCATATGTCCAGGGTGTTTCCCCGGGATAGACACCAGCCCCCCATGGTCAGTGGATAAGAGGTTTGAAGAGTGGACGGATGGATTATCTGTGTGATTATTCATTTTGAGGGCTGTTGCTATGTAGAGTCTGATATATCTTTCATCTGCTCAGAATCAAGATGGCCATCGTAGGACTTGCAGGTTGTAATGAAGACAAAGCTTTTTTAGTCTTTGAATGTAAATACTCCTGTCAATTCCTACCCAATTTTTGGTCAGAAATTTATTTTATTTTATTTTTTGTATGTGCACTGAATAGAGTCATAACATAAAAAAATGGACCTGGTCATATTTTGTACCATCATGATGTTTTTAAATGTTTTATTCCTTTAGATCAGGGGTTGGCAACCTACGGCACGCGTGCCAACAGTGGCACGCAGAGGGATAATCGCTGGCACGCAAGCAATAAGGAAAACTGTATAATGACGTACAGTTTGATGTAATAACTTCTCATAGTCACACAGCCTGTTAGGAGCTACAAATACTATTAAAGTGTGAGAATTAACTTGCATGGATGCACGTGCAAACACTGCACATACTAGGTGCTTCAGATCAAAGCCTCGGTCTAACAACACTCGTCAATGTCAAAATGACTGAGATGGCCAATCAGATCAAAGTAGGCGGGGTTTACTGTTCAAAGAAGCAGAGCGCGAAGCGTCAGTTTAACGTTAAAGAGAGTGAGGTAAGATGAAGCTGCAAATCAATTTACATTAGTCAACTTTTAATAATACGTTTTACCATAGAAATGTTAAATGACCTAAAGCTATATCCAGTGATGAAACATTTTCTGAAATATGGCCATTTTGAGAGAAAGAAAGTGGGGGGGGGGGGGGTAAATTGTCTCTCTCTGCAGACAATGAAGCGATTTTGCCCCTTTGTTGTTGAGAAATATAATGTAGCGATTCAGTATCGATTAATAAAAGTATCGTGACAACACTCATAGGTTTATGAGTTTCTGAATGCTACTTTTTGCACAGCACGATCTCAGATCTCTGTGTGCGAGTGGTGTGTGTTGTGTGTGTGTGTGTGTCTGTGTGTGCACGTTCAGTTCATCAATTAAAGCAGTGCATTAACGTTGATTAAACGTTAAAAAAACGTTTTTTTTTTGTAATCGTATAATAAAAAATTGTGTATGTACCGTTTAAATACAGAATTATATCGGGGTGTGTGTGTGGGGGGGGGGGGGGGGGGGGGGGCTGTGTTGGCACAGTGGTTAACCATAAAAATAAAAAATGGCACGTCATGCCGAAAAGGTTGCTGATCCCTGCTTTAGATTATTTCAACACCTAACCTGTCTCACAAAAGTTGCAGTTTGTTCTGGTTTTGTTTTCTTATTAAACATGTGTATGTTGTTGTTTTGTTTTGTTTTATTGTATTGACTATTTAATTAAAACACGTTGACATCACATGCTGTCATCACCTCTCTTTCCAGTTTTATTTTCACCCTGACACTGTAAAATGTCTCTATTAGCAGTGTTTACTGGAATGCTCTAAAGTAGGGAAATACTGTACACTATGTCAAAATAATGTCAAGCACTCGATATTCATCCAAACTAAACATTTTGTTTAATGCAACATTCTTAGGTAAGCTGTATTATTATATTATTATTTAACATGTCCATAATGTTGCTGCAGAAATTAATTCAAATTGCTTATAATTTTCTTAGGATGCCCAGTAGTTCAAAGGTGGGAGAATCTGTGCCCAGTTTTTGCAAATGCTTATTACTGAATTCAAAGATCTAGCCTAAAACAACTTTATTGCCGGTATTGCTGCATGACTCCGATTATTCTGAGGGCCTTAAATACTACACTAATCCTTACTTTGTGGAATAGAACTGAATTTAAACTGAACCGAGATCAACTAAAGTTACTGGTTCGTGGGTTCTCCAGATCAACGTATGGTGGCCGAGACAGCTCAACACGCTGCAACTTAAGAAAACACATGCAAATTGAAAAAAGATCAGCAAGTGAAGAAAACATCTTCATCAGTTTGACAACACAAGTGTTGCAAATCATCACAACACATGCATATAACGAAAAGTGCTGCAAATCATCACAACACATGCATATAACGAAAAGTGCTGCAAATCATCACAACACATGCATATAACGAAAAGTGCTGCAAATCATCACAACACATGCATATAACGAAACTCGCTGCAAATACTTCACAACACATATAAATTAAGAAACACTGCAAATCCTCAAAGCACATACACATTAAGAAACAATTAATGAAGCATTGCAAATTTATTTTCATTAACCTTGAAATTATATTTAGTTGAGAATATCAAAGTTAGCCATCTTAAGTAACGTTTTACATTTAATCATGTAATTATTCATTATATGTATGTATGTATGTAATTATATTCAGCTTATTTAAAAAAAACACCATGAAAAAAAAACTCACCTTTCAGTTCACCAACAACTCCACTGACCAGTAGCCACTGCACGATAAACAAATCCAAGCCGGGTCCAACACTTTTTGAGGTCTCCTTGAAACATTTCCATTGTGGTCAGTGCTATTTGCAGCGCGTTTGTTAATTGCATGTGTTGTGAGGATTTTCAGTGCATTTCATTAATGCATGTGTTGTGAAGGATTTGCATCGCGTTTCATTATATGCATGTGTTGTGAGGATTTGCAGCGCGTTTCGTTATATGCATGTGTTGTGATGATTTGCAGCAGGTTTCGTTATATGCATGTGTTGTGAGGATTTGCAGCAGGTTTCGTTATATGCATGTGTTGTGATGATTTGCAGCAGGTTTCGTTATATGCATGTGTTGTGATGATTTGCAGCGCATTTCATTTCTGCATGTGTTGTGATGATTTGCAGCAGGTTTCGTTATATGCATGTGTTGTGATGATTTGCAGCAGGTTTCGTTATATGCATGTGTTGTGAGGATTTGCAGCAGGTTTCGTTATATGCATGTGTTGTGAGGATTTGCAGCGTTTCTTGATATGTATGTGTTGTGAAGGATTTGCAGCGCATTTCATTTCTGCATGTGTTGTGATGATTTGCAGCGCGTTTCGTTATATGAATGTGTTGTGAAGTATTTGCAGCGCGTTTCGTTATATGCATGTGTTGTGAAGTATTTGCAGCGCGTTTCGTTATATGCATGTGTTGTGATGATTTGCAGCAGGTTTCGTTATATGCATGTGTTGTGATGATTTGCAGCTCCTTTCGCTATATGCATGTGTTCTGATGATTTGCAGTGCGTTTCGTTATATGCATGTGTTGTGATGATTTGCAGCTCCTTTCGTTATATGCATGTGTTCTGATGATTTGCAGCGCGTTTCGTTATATGCATGTGTTGTGATGATTTGCAGCTCCTTTCGTTATATGCATGTGTTCTGATGATTTGCAGTGCGTTTCGTTATATACATGTGTTGTGATGATTTGCAGCTCCTTTCGTTATATGCATGTGTTCTGATGATTTGCAGTGCGTTTCGCTATATGCATGTGTTGTGATGATTTGCAGCTCCTTTCGTTATATGCATGTGTTCTGATGATTTGCAGCGCGTTTCGTTATATGCATGTGTTGTGATGATTTGCAGCTCCTTTCGTTATATGCATGTGTTCTGATGATTTGCAGTGCGTTTCGTTATATGCATGTGTTGTGATGATTTGCAGCACTTGTGTTTTCAAACTGATGAAGATGTTTTCTTCAATTGCTGATGTTTTTTCAATTTGCATGTGTTTTCTTTAGTTGCAGTGTGTTGAGCTGTCTCGGCCACCATATCAACGGCATCTAGCGGCGAACTTCGAATTTCAAAACGACAGTGACGTAATGAAGACTCGTTTGCGGAATTCACTCGCATTCGAATTAAAAGATTCATAAAAGTTTCGAAGCCTCGCGAAACAGCGTTCGAAAGCAGGCATCACTACAGAAAAATTGCATGTGTGTAACATAAGAGAGTGAATCTAAACGGACTGATGAAACAATCTGCGAAGTAAACGGGATCAAGTTTCCTTGTGATGAAGACTGAACAGCGTGTAAACAGTCAGTTCACAGAAACAACAGATGTGCAGAATTCTGCCAGACAAGAGCAGAAGAATAAAAGTCAGAGTAAGTTTGTTGTTCGTCACTTACAGAGTCAAGTTAGCAGGTTGTGGATAAAATAGAGAAAGCTAGTGTTAGAGGCTTTTTTTATATTCAAGCAGTTAGAAAATGAAGAGCGCAGGTATTAGAAGGTCAAGTGTTAATTTTTTTATATATAAAACAAATAAAATGCTATTATTAGAAAAGAGAGTGATAAAGTCAATATTTTAAACTTGCATGTGAAAGGGTTAACTTGAATACAAAATCAATTATAAACCAATGCTGAATTTTACTTAATTGTTTACTGTTTTGCAAATTCTTTGTAACTTATAGCGTCACTTCAGGAGACAATAACACGGGAGTGACAGATTTAGCCTTTAGAATGACAAAAATATAACAATGTCCTCTGTTGCATTAGAGTGGGTTGGACATAAGTTACTTTGGCTTTCTCGCCATTATTGTCCTTGATTTTGACATTGATCTTATGTTCATTTTAGATCAAAAGAAACTGAAAGAAGATTCTGTCACTTGCCATCAATGTGGAATGGGTTTCGTTTATCAAGCAAGTCTTAAGAGGCACATGACAATTCACGCTGGAGACAAGCTGTTCATCTGCCCTCAATATGAAAAACATTTCATATTGATTCATTAAGATTCATTAATCTGTGCAAGTCATAACCGTTACTGTAAGTTCAAGATAAGAGGCCTCCCTTCCAATTCTTCAAGAACATAGACAAAGTTAACAAACAAGTTTTCATCACCTTGGCTTGGATGCAGTGCAGATGCAGCTTTGACCAATATAAATCGCAAGTGTTATTTAATAAATGTAATACATTAAACTAGTTTCTTATTACTACATTCCCTGCCTCTTTGTCTTACCCTTCATATTGGATGCAGAAGACTGACAATAGGTTTGAATAACATGGGATATAAGACTCAAATGGTATAGTTTCTAATTTAGTGAACCAATCAAGAGACAATGCACACCTATTAAAATGAGTTGATCATTTATTGGTTTTCATTCAGTGATGATCTGTTAAAGTACCTTGGTGTCATGTCACAATATTCTATATTATATTCTATATTCTAAAAACAAAAAAAAAAACAATAGGAACCATCACAGACATTCTAATGGTTTCACTACATTTAGGCTACATTTATCAGACACTTTGCTTAAAAGCGACTTATAGTGCATTCAGGCTATAAATTTTTTACTTTACCAGTAAAACTGAACCCATCATCTTTTGCTCTGCTAATAATGCTCTACCACTGAGCCACATTACAAATACCAACATTTAACCAGTAACAAATGGTTTCCTGTAGTGTGTTTTGGGACATATTCCATTAGGATTTAGTGGTTTTAGCAAGTTGACCAATTACCAGAAACCCACAGGGTCCAGTACAGTTCCCGTTAAAACCAACACAAGTCCCATTATAACCAGTAAAAGCTTTATAATTCATGTATGGTGTCTAAATTCATTTAGCAGTGTTCCTAAACAAATACCTCATTGCCCAACTGTAAAGAAGCAAAGAGAAAACTCAGTATACACTAAAGATTTTTCACGGCCATCAAAATCAAACGATCAGTCACAATCACAAACAGATCATTAGTGATTAGTATGTAATGTAAAAGGCTGATCATGATACCCTCTCAAACCAATTACAAATGTTTTCATTAACATGTAATCTGTTATGTGTAATCTACAAATTAATAACTACCATTGATTATGAAATAACTCAGTTTTTCGTTGTACACGCGTGTGTTTCTCATTAAACTGTACCTACATAATAAAGCTGACCCGAGATCAGCGGCGTCTAGCGGAGAACCGTCGTCGACATTTCAAAGCAGTGATGAAGAAGACTCGTTTGCTGAAACCACGTGACTTGGTCAGTTTGATTCGTGATCTGAACCACTGATTCAAAGCAAAAGATTCTTCTTAAACGTTTCGAAGCTTCATTGAGATCATACAAACACAAACGCTAGGCTTGTTTTAAACCAAATACATTCGTGTGTGGTTATATACAAAACAGACAGAATCAAACGCGACTGATTGAGCGATCTATGGAATAAACGGGGAACATTTCCTGGTGATAAAGATGGAGAATCGTGAAAACAATCAGACCACAGAAACACCAGATGTGAAGACGAAAACCTGCCAGTCCTCACCTATGCGAGAGCAGAAGAATGAAACAGATGGTAAGTTATGTCACTTACAAAGAATCTTAATTGTTTTTACAAATGGAAAACCACGTGCGCCAAATGATTTATGCATGCAGGAATATTTGGTTTTAGCAGGGTGTTTGTCATAACAACTATATATTAAAATTAGATAATTAAAATGTACAAATAAAGGCCAAAAACAGAACATCCCTTTACTAATTATGCAATAAAGGTGCATCCCTACATTACTGGCTACTCAAGAAATAAACACATAGGAGGACATCAAAAACTTTAGTGAAATTTATTTTATGATCTTACCTGTATATAATTTAAAAGTCGCACAAGATTGATTTGTATTATTTTGTACAAAAACAATTAGCCTAGCAACGAGATGAAGATGGCAAAAATATTACTAAAAGTTATCTATTTCACTGCAGTCAAAAACTGAAAACAATACTGCCACCATATACATTATAGGCATGGGCGATATCTGCTTAAAAATATATCACAATCATTTCTGGTATTTATTGTGATAACGATATCAATGACGATAATTCAGTTAATCTTATGCATTCACTAAGAGACAAAAAAAATCCTGTTTCTTTAGAGAAAGTGTTATCTTTCTTATTTTTACCCTGGTGTTGTGAAAAGTACACACCTAATGTAATGACTATTTCATACTGGAAGCCTTGCGTAGAAACTCCACATACTGTATACATTGCAGAAGTAATTGCACTGATGAAGCTCCAGGAAATCCCTAATATGGACAAAGGTATCCACTTATAGCTTTAGCTGAATAAAATGCAGATGGAAAAATTTTACCTGAGGAAATATGAACACAGTAAACATGCAATTGCGACTGTATATGGTTTATCTGTGTTCTTTAAGCAATCTTGCCTATTTTTATAAGGATAGAGCATATTTATAATCCAATACTGATCGACATTGCCTTTAGTATAATTTCTGCCTCATTCTGTGATATGAAACCATGTCTGATCACAAAGTTATTCCAAACACTCAACTAATGTTATGGATTTTTTTGGCCAAAGAGCATGTCAATGGACCCTTTTCAAGCTGTGATGACGCATTTAATGGAAAAACTAAAAACTAGTTAACACTAATGCAAGGGTGTTTTTAATGCAGGGTCTCTGGAAGGGATGGTAAATTTGACATCGTTTTCTCTTCTGACTGCTGTTATCAGTCTCTCTCAATTTTTATCCTTTTATTGAAAGTCATGCAAACACTATTGCAGAGTTTTTCTTTTGATATTTGAGCAAAAGATGCATATGAAAAAAAAATATTTTTATGCTACTCTTCCATTCACTGCTGTTCAAGTTTACCCAACTATGATGACTCTTGCTGCTGAGAAACCCGGAAATGTGAAAAAGGTCAATAAATGGTATCTTTAATGGAGAAACAGGTTTGTAAACAGGCTCATACCCATGTAAAACTGTATCACACACATGCTATTGTAGAACATTTATTCAATTTATTGCACTGTAAGTTACAACCCTGTCCAAACCAGTTCCTGACTGTAGGAGCTCCTCATTTACCAATATATTCCTCCTGAATTTCACCTCAGCCTTCCATCATGTTTCTCCGCACATTCGCACACAGATCTAGACTTTATCGTTATTATCGTGGAAAGACTAATTCTTAATTTGGGGAGAATTTTTACTGGTATATTGAAAATGATAAGATATCGCCCATCCCTAATACACTGATGAAGATTCTTATGCTGCGTTCACACCAAATGCGAATAGAGTGTCTGACGCGAATGATTTCAATGTTAATGAGGCATTTAGCACGGCGCGGTAGATGCAAATTCGCCTCATTGAGGCAAAGCAAATTGAGCGTCTAGCGCGATACGTGCGTCTACCACGAATGGTGCTTTTTGTGCATTTATGCATTTGATGCGAATTCGAAGCTGATGCCCGAGTTGAACAATTTAAACTTTGGTGTCACTTCATGCCTCGTTAACCAATCCGGAGCCTGCTTGCTGCTGTGGCGGCAGGCCCGCCCGGAGTCACTCATTCAACATGGAGGAACGACTAATAATGTCAGTGAGGAGTCAACCGGAGCAATATGACACAAGTTCATATTTCTATAGAGACCGGAATAAAAAAGACCTTGCTTGAATGAGTGTTGGTGAGGAGATTGGGCAACCTGGTAAATTGTAAATACACATTTCACTTTTGAGTCACGTACACGTTTATCGACCCCCGGCTTTCCCGCCATTTTTTACAACTATTTCCCCCCTAATATACAGCTACTTTTCGCAAGAGTAAATACAAAGCGATAACTCTCTCGATGAATGCTCAGTCAACATCAGCCATCTTGCAAACAGACAACCGCCTACCACGGATTTCGCCTCAGACGCGCGTCAATTTCCCTTCAAACGTCTATTTTGCTCTAGACGCGCGAATGCATTCAAAATGTTGAAGCGCCAAACTAGAGACGGTAGATGCAAATTTGACACTATATTCACATTTGGTGTGAGTGCGGCATTAGGGCACCAACTATTAAATTTTTAATAAAACCTATTTGCCTGGTTTCTTTCAGTCATGGGCAATAAGTTTACAAATCTGGCTGCTTGCTTTATATATCGAATTGCAGTTCAGGAAAAACATGTCTGTGCCTAAACAATGACCTCTGTTGCATTCTGCTATTAAGTTGGGTTGCAAATCTATACATTTGGCTCAAAATACCACCTTTGTTGTCTTTGAATTGATGTTTGACATTGATCTTTTAATGTTTATTTTAGGTCAGATTGAAGTGAAAGAAGATTTTGTCACTTGCCATGAATGTGGGATGGATTTTTTTGATCAAGCAAGTCTTGAGCAGCACACGAGAATTCACACAGAAGAGAAACTGTTCGTCTGTCCACAGTGTGGAAAGAGTTTCCCAGTGCAACACAGGCTCGAGGCTCATTTAAGGATTCACACTGGAGAGAAACCATTCAGTTGCACAGAGTGTGGAAAGTGTTTCACGCAACAAGGTCAGATTAAAAGTCACATGAGAAGTCACACTGGAGAGAAACCTTTCACTTGCCCTCAGTGTCAAACTAGTTTCACATCGAAACAAAGCCTTAAAAGTCACATTAGAATTCACACTGGAGAAAAACCTTTCACCTGCTCTGAGTGTGGAAAGAGCTTCATAACACTAGGATACCTTAAACGTCACATAAAAACTCACACTGGTGAGAAGCCTTTCACCTGTCCTCAATGTGGAAAGAGTTACAAATTGCAAGAAAGCCTTGAGAGTCACATAAGAGTTCACACCGGAGAGAGGCCATTCGTCTGCCCTCAGTGTGGAAAGGGTTTCACAGCAAAACAGTGTCTTAAAAGTCACTTAAGCATTCACATTGGAGAGAAACCTTTCACCTGCTCCATCTGTGGGATGAGATTCACACAACATCAAAGTCTTAAACATCACATGTGCACTCACACAGGAGAGAAGCCTTTCATTTGCCCTGAATGTGGAAAGCGTTTCACAATAAAACAACGCCTTGACATTCACATGAGAATTCACTCGGGGCAGAGACCCTTTTCCTGCTCTCAGTGTAGAAAGAATTTTACAGTAAAACTTAACCTTGCAAGACACATGAGAGTTCACACTGGAGTGAAGCCTTTCTCGTGCCCTCAGTGTGGAAAGAGATTCACAGTGAAACAAAGCCTCGAGAGTCACATGACCATTCACACTGGAAAGAAGCCTTTCACCTGCTCCGAGTGTGGAAAGGGTTTCACGAGTAAACCTAAGCTTAGCTATCACATGAGAAATCACTCAGGAGAGAGGCCTTTTATATGTTCTAAGTGTCCAAAAAGTTTCACAGTGAAACAAAACCTTGATATTCACATGAGAATTCACTCTGGAGAGAAACCTTTTTCCTGCTCTCAGTGTGGAAAAAGTTTCACAATGAAACAAAACCTTGACATTCACATGAGAAGTCACACTGATGAGAAGCCTTTCACCTGCTCTCAATGTGGAAAGAGTTACAAAGTGCAGCAAAGCCTTGAGAGTCACATGAGAGTTCACACCGGAGAGAACCCTTTCGCCTGCTCCGAGTGTGGAAAGAGTTTCACAGTTAAACAAAGCCTTATGAATCACATGAGAATTCACACTGGAGAGAAACCTTTCACTTGCTCCGAGTGTGGAAAGAGTTTCACAGTCAAACAAAGCCTTATGAATCACTTGAAAATTCACACTGGAGAGAGGCCTTTCACCTGCCCTCAGTGTCCGAAGAGCTTCACACAACATAAACATCTTAAACGTCACATAAAAACTCACACTGGAGAGAAGCTTATTGATAGAGAAGGGGAAATCTCTACTGTTACTTGTGTACAGCATCAGTCCAAATGAAGTGAAGTGATGTAGTGAGTTTGTTTGATTAGGAGACCAGGACTGATATGAAACCAATTGGACAATTTTGTCAGGATGCCACGTTTACTCCCCCACTCTTAACAAGCAAATGTTTCTGTTCATTTGTACC
Source organism: Carassius carassius (assembly GCF_963082965.1). Taxonomy (NCBI): domain Eukaryota; kingdom Metazoa; phylum Chordata; class Actinopteri; order Cypriniformes; family Cyprinidae; genus Carassius; species Carassius carassius. The sequence continues at coordinate 35,218,120 of NC_081761.1, forward strand.
AAAAATGCATGGTAGGACTTTTGTGATGATGCGTATGGATAGTATACACTGCTTTATTCCATAAAAATTAATACTTGTCAATTTGGATTACATGGTGACTTTGTATCACAAAACTCTAAGGTTTGGTTTCACATACAATGTTTAGACTAAGCCAGGATTAGTCCATAGTTCAATTAGGACATTTAAAACATTTTTCATAAACATGCCTCTTGAGACAAAACAAAGGCATTGTTATATTTTAAACTCAGTCAGTGCAAGTTTCTTTCCGCTGAAACAGCTCAGATTTACATTTTAGTTTGGGATTAGGCTTAAATCTTGTCTGTGAAACCAGGGGTAGGTGTCTTACCTTGCAGTCTCAGGTTTGAAACATGAAAAAAAGTAAAATGCAACCTACATTAGCATACGTAATAATTTATATTAAACACATTTAGTTGTACTTATTTACAAAATCTAAGCACGAATATGACAATGGACCAGTTTAAACTGAATGGGTTATACCAATATAACAGCCTCATGCACAAGTTAACAAACAAGGAATTCTACTACCATGTTTGAAAAAAAATTGTAAGACAAAACATTATACAAAAACACTAAAATTAACAGTAGATTGGCAAGATTGTGAATAAAAATCTATGTATAATGCTTAAATTAGCCCCCAGAATCCTTCTGTCTGGCAAACACCATTTGAATTTTTAAGTACGTTAGCTGTGTCACGTATTCAGTTCTGTAGTATGATTGTATGGTTTTGGGAAGGATTAGAGTTAGGCCTAAATTAAATACCACTCACTATTTTTCCATTATATTCTCACGCGTTTGCACATTGACATTAAACCAAAACTTAACCGATAAGTTAAAACCATATTAGACACTGGTTCATGGTTCACCAGATAATCGGCTTCTAGCGGCAAACCATCGAAATTTCGAAATGTTTTAAACCAGTGATGTAATGAAGCCTTGTTTGCTGAAACCCCCATGACTCTCGCACTCTGAAACAATGATTCAAATTAGAAGATTTAAAAACATTTCGAAGCTTCATGGTGCCCTAGGCTTACTGTACATCAAATACATTTGAGTTTTTTTATTATATTTTTAAACTATTTGATTAGTGAGATAATTCATTCTTGTTGGGTAACTAAAAGTCTATTTTCCTCATTATTTTATTTTGGAAAACTACATCCATGTGGAAATTTGAGGTTTGGGGGATCTGACCATTTCATCTTAGTGCTGCACATTACACATTTTAGATTTACATTTAATCATTTAGCAGACCCTTTTATCCAAAGAAACTTAACAATTAGAACAACAGAAGCAATCAGAAAAACAAGAGGACAGCATCAGTATAGAAGTTCCATGACAAGTCTCAGATAGTTTTTTTAAGAATATGATAGAGAAGAAAAGAAAAGGGAACCATTAAAACAGAGTTTAGCTCCAACCCTGAAAAAAAAACAACTACCTGTATCCTGAAGACCTTGATTAGCTTGTTCAGGTGTGTTTGATTAGAGTTGGAGCTAAACTGCAGGGACACAGGCCCTCCAGGATCAACGTTCCCCACCCCTGCACTAAAAGGTATGGTCATAAAAAAAATAAAAAATACACCCCTGAAATATGGTAAATAAAGCTCAGCCGCATCTGCTTGATATGTCGAAAAAACCTCTCTAGTTCTTGCATAGAGAGAAACATGTTTGTGTTTTAAATGTAGGAATCCTTTTGAGAGATGATGAACCTCCTAGAAGTGATGTCACTTGAATGAACATTATTTTACAAGGGTTTTTGATGAGGGTAACAGGGCTGACATGAAATCAGAAAATGCATATTTATGCCCAAAACATTGCTTAACAATGAGACTATATTTAAAACCATAAGCAATTTATTTTTATTTTTTTGTTTAGTTTTTTATATGTATTATATGTATAATTTTGCCTTCATTTTGAAAATTAAAAGCCCTGCTGAAAAAGAAAAATCCCTTTGAGGGACAGGCCATAAACCTTACCCGTATCAGCATAAATGCTATTTAGATCATTTAATATAATACGCAATTGAATTATGTGATATTGATGAAAGTCTACATAGTATTGTAATGTTTTTAAATTGCAAATTTATTTGTTGTTATATTAAATCTATGTTTTGATTATTCTTAGGGATGGAAGTCACCGATTTCGTGGAATGACCCAAACAATAAGAATAACTGTATTTTCTCCACAAGGATCTACGTCCATAACATTTTGGCAGCTGGATACACATTATTAATAATCCTAAACTGAATATCCTCCATTTTAGGTAGATTTGCCATTTAAGATAACTACAGATTTTTTTTTTTTTAATTTGTAAATTGTTTTAATTTTGAAGGTGTATTGAAATTTGTAGATAACTTAAATTTGAATAAATTCCCTATTACTTTGTTCTTACGTTTTTGTGTCCCAAATATATACTTCTCCGATCTGTTACTCTATCCAGAAACAGGGCAGGGACAGCAGATCATCGCCCCTAGCGGGGGAACCATCGAAATATCAAGCGTCTCGATCCTGTCATGTGACGCAACAAGGCCTCTGTGTTAAAGTCACGTGACTTGACGAGTGCGGTCCGCGCACGACCGCTTCGCATTCGTATTGATGCTTATTTAAGGAGAAAACCAAGTCAGCAGTGATTTTAAACCCGAATCCGATTTGGCTGTTTAATAGGCATTAGAGAATAGAGTGAACGAAACCTGATTGATGGAGACTGATGGAATAAGCGGCTTCGAACATTTCCTGGTGATAAAGATGGAGCAGCATGAAAACAGTCAGACCGCAGAGACTCCAGATGTGCAGACGAAAACATGCCAGTCCTCACCTATGCAAGACTGCAAAAACAAAAGGCAGTGTAAGTTGGTTATTTGTCAGATACAATGAATCAAATAAGTTAAAAGATTATGTTTGTTCTATTAATTGTTGATCGTGACTAATGAAAAGTGATGAACATCAAAGGACGAATGACGAATAACAAACATTGTTAGGCTACTCCAGATGTTTAAGTGTCTGCAATAACTGGGAATACTATATAGACCAAGTATATTTAAAAAATAATGGACTGAAATTTAAACCGGAGAAGCTTAATGAGATTTTTTAGATCAGATAATTTGATAATTAAGATGATTCATTATTTTCTGGGAAAATTTACTAAGTCTAAGTATCATAAGAAATGGGCAAAAACAGGTAAAGTGGGCCAAGGTTTTTTTTTTTTTTTTGACAAATCATGTACAGTATCATTAATGTCTACGCACATAATGCTCAATTTTACAAAAGTGATTCTAACTAAAAAAAGTTCTAATAAAAAAAAAATCTAATAATATTATAACACCACATTAAACATTATATTGTATCATTATATAACATATTATCAATATAATAAAAGAAAAATACTTTTAAAAATGTATTTTTTGTTGAATATGGCACCACATTAAATTATAAGTGTGAAAAGTATGTTGATCAACTGACTGTACATTATCCTGCGTATTATATTGCACTGGCTGCTTACATTTAAAATAAACAGGTGGGCATTAAATATTGATTTGAGTTTAAATTATATAGTAATCCTTCCTGTATATTACCTTAACACTTCAAAAGAAGAACAGATATTTCACTGTGACATTAAAAAAGAGCAAGAAGATGAACTCTCCAAAAATATTACAGTAATATTAATACTGAAATATACATTTTCGTTTGTATGAAACGTAGGAGTTTCAGTTTATAATGTGATGTGAGAGACATGAAAACATGCTGCCAGGTTGCCTTGGACATCAATGAATATATCAGAAGCCATGATTGACCAATCAGATTTAAGAATTCAAGATAGTTATGTAATAATAATTTAAAACAGTTTCTTATTTCAGTTACTTGAGTACTCAAGTATCCATCCCAAGCTCTAGTCTTATTTAGTGTAGATTTGGTTCAATAAAACAATGCATTCACAAGCTGTGTAAACCTTTCTTATACATATTTAGTCTGTTAATTTTACTTTATTGTTTGGGGTGCACATCTATTATCGACCATTACTGGATGGCTAATGTCTCAACTTTATTGCCCATAAAGTGATTTTTGACATTGATCCTTTAATGTTTATTTTAGATCTCAAGGAACTGAAAGAAGATTCTGTCACATGCCATCAGCATGAAATGCATTTCATGCAACAAGCAAACTTTAAGCAGCACATAGGCATTCACACTGGAGAGAAGCCATTCATCTGCCCTCAGTGTGGAAAAACATTCATATTTAAACAAAGCCTCGAGAGACACATCAGAATTCATACTGGAGAGAAACCTTTTTCCTGCTCTGAATGTGGGATGAGTTTCATAGAGAAACAAAAGCTTAATATCCACATAAGAAATCACACGGGAGAACAACCTTTCACCTGCCCTCAGTGTGGAAAGAGCTTCACATTTAAACAAAGCCTTGAGAGACACATGAGAATTCACACCGGAGAGAAGACTTTTACCTGCTCCGAGTGTGGGATGAGTTTCATAGAGAAACAAAAGCTTAAAATTCACATTAGGATTCACACTGGAGAGAAACCTTTCAGCTGCCCTCAATGTGGAAAGAGTTTTAGAGTAAACAGGAGCCTTAAGAGACACATGAGCATTCACACTGGAGAGAAACCTTTCGGATGTACCCAATGTGCAAAGCGTTACACAGTGAAACAACACCTTGAGAATCACATGAGAATTCACACTGGAGAGAAACCTTACACTTGCACGGAGTGTGGAAGCAGTTTCATGGAACAACGACAACTTATAATCCACATGAGGATTCATACTGGGGAGAAGCCTTTCACTTGCCCTCAATGTGGAAAGAGTTTCACACAGCAAGGACAGTTGAAATGTCACATGAGAATTCACACTGGAGAGAAACCTTTCACTTGCACTCAGTGTGGAAAGTGTTTCACAGTGAAAAGTACGCTTGACAGTCACATGAGAGTTCACACTGGAGAGAAGCCTTTCAGCTGCTTTCAGTGTGGGAAGAGTTTCATTCAACAAGGGCAACTTCAAATTCACATGAGCGTTCATACTGGAGACAAGCCTTTCATATGCCCGTATTGTATGAAGAGTTTCCCACTGAAGCATGGCCTTGAGAGACACATGAGAATTCACACTGGAGAGAAGCCTTTCAGCTGCTCTGAATGTGGGATAAGCTTCATAGAGAAACAAAAGCTTAATATTCATATGAGAATTCACACTGGAGAGAAACCATTCAGCTGTTCTGAGTGTGGAAAGAGTTTTACAGTGAACAGGAGCCTGAAGAGACACGTGAGAACTCACACTGCAGAGAAACCATTCACCTGCACCCAATGTGGAAAGAGTTTCATGGAACAAGGCCACCTTGAAAGTCACATGGGAATTCACACTGGAGAAAAGCCTTTCACCTGCTCTGAGTGTGGAAAGAGTTTCACAGTGAACAGAAACCTTAGGAGACACATGAGCATTCACACAGAAGAGAAGCCTTACACCTGCCCTCAGTGTGGAAAGAGCTTCACAGAACACGGACAACTTAAAAGTCACATAACCATTCACACTGGAGAGAAATCTTTCGCCTGCTCTGAATGTGGAAAGAGTTTCACAGTGAAACAAGGCCTCAAGAGACACCTAAGAATTCACATTGGAGAGAAGAATTTCACTTGCTCTGAATGTGGAAAGCGGTTCATGCAGCAAGGACACCTTCAAAACCACATGCGAATTCACACTGGAGAGAAGCCTTTCATCTGCTCTGTGTGTGGAAAGGGTTTCACGATGAACATTACTCTTGAGAGGCACATGAAAATTCACACTGGAGAGAAGCCTTTCAGCTGCTCTTATTGTATGATGAGTTTCACAGTGAAACAAGGCCTTGAGAGACACAACAGAATTCACACTGGAGAGAAACCATTCACCTGCTCTGAGTGTGGAAAGAGTTTCATGCAACAAGGACACCTTCAAATTCACAAAAGATTTCACACCGGAGAGAAGCCTTTTATCTGCTCTGAATGTGGAAAGAGTTTCACAGTGAAACAAAGCCTTAAAAGTCACATGAGAATTCACACTGTAGAGAAAACTTCCAACAGATTGGAGGAGTCTCCTCTACCGCCACCTGTGTGCTTCATCCATCCAGATAATGTAGTCAGTCATAGCATACCAGGACACCTATCAGCTAATGGAGGAGAGTGATTAGTCAAACTATTTGAAAGATTAGGAGGCCAGGACTGATAAGAGACCAATGAATGCCAATAAAAACACATTGTAAATAGAAGGAGCTAAATTAGGTTCTGTAACTAAAGCCATCATTGCAATCCAGTAATTTCTGATTTTTCCCCTTCCGTATTTTTTTCTTTGTGTATTTAATTTATATTATACACCTTTCATATTTTTTTTACCTCATATATAGCTTTCATTTGTATTAATTCCTTCAGTTTTGATGCCGTATAGATTTCATTTAAGATTCAATGATCTGTGCATACAGTCTGTGGTGCCAACATGACAGCATCGCTTCAATGATTTCATGACTTGACGTGAGGTAAAAAGCAGGAAGTGTTTTAAAGAACTGATTACACTGATTATACAAAAGTGCTAACTGTATTAATATACTTTGAAAACACGGACTGATGAAATTGTTTCTCATGTAATCTGAATAAAACCATACTGTAAGATTTTTTACTTAAACAGAGAAAGTGCTTTTCAGTTTTGTCTATATTTGCATCAGATGGTCTTTGGGCTAAAATAAGTATTTCGATACAGATTCCAGTTGTCTTTTCGCAGATTTCACAATTTTAGAAATATTTACTTATGTCATTGTCATAGAAATATTTACTTATGTGGACTTACTTAACAAAGATTTACTTAACAATAATACAGTAATAATAGTTTTCATATGTCATAGTTTAAATAAAAGTCATACAGCATTGTTTTGGACATTGTTGATTTTTTTATTCTTTGGGCAAAAATGGTTGAAACATTCTTCAGAATCATAATTTGTTTGAGTTCTGCATAAGAAATAAAGTCATATAGGCTATAAATGATATGAGGGTGTGTAAATGAGGACAGACATTCTCATTTTTGAATGGTCTCATTTTTTTATGAATTTGTGTAGGCCTAAAATCTTATCATAGTTCATGTTTAATTAAGTCTACTTATTTCATAATACAGTACATAGAAAACAATATCAATGTCAAAAAAACGGTACACACTAGACCATTTCAGTTTATTATGTATCATTTAAAACTATGTTTGCTTTAAATTTTCCCCCAAATCATTTTCTTTAAAACCAGAGGATAGACATAACCACTGCATTAAAAAACAAAAACACACACACACACACTGAGGAAATGCACACACATTACATGCCACTGGAAGTGACTGTCTAATGAGACCAGACCTCTTAAGAAGTGGATATAATGACACTGTGTCAGTATCCAGACAGCACTGTGACAGAAGGGTAGCGTGTGCGGTGCGTCATACACTTCTCTCGGTCGATGAGGAGGGAGTTTGTTTTGCAAGAGATGTCTTTCTCCAGGGACAGTCTGCTTTCTTCCAGGTCCGATAATGATTTGCGTGCTTCATACAGCTGCTGCTGTAGGGCTGATACTGTACTGTTGAGCTCTGACACCTCACCTAACAAACTACACAAACACACACACATCAGATGGGTTTATGTGTGTTAGGAGTGTGTGTATGTATGTGTGTTTATGTACCTGAGCTGGGGCTGGTCTCGGCACTGCTCCATGTTGGGTCTGAAGGTTCGGTAATGCAGTCTAGATTGAGCCACTCTGAGAGGAGCTTCTTTATCATACACAGCTTGCTGCAGGTATGAGATATTCCTCTCCTGAGCCCCAATCTGCTCTATAATCTATTACACAGACATATTAAAGGAAAAGCTCACCTAAAAATTTTAATTTGCTGAAAATTTACTCACCTTCACTCCATACAAAATACAGATGTGTGTTTTTTTTTCATGGGAATAAGTATGAAAAAATGTTGCATGTTGCTCTTGCTCACCAATGGTTCCTCTGCACGTCTGCAGTGAATGGGTGCCGTCAGAATGGGAGTCCAAACAGCTGATAAAAACATCACTATAATCCACAAGTAATCCACAGCACTCCAGTCCATCAGTTATTGTCTTGTGAAATTGTAAGAAAAAAATCCATACCTAGATTTACAGCTAATATGCGAGACCTATATTAATAATATTGCTTTTTCGAGTTGAAAAGTAATTGCCTTGTTTGAATCAGGAGAGAATTATGCAGAGATCAAGCCCAATTTACAAGCAAAAACAGTTCTAAACAAATACGCTCATGCTAGGAGCAATGGTTTTAAAGTTAAAACTTGAAGTGGTGTGGATTATTGTGATGTTTTAACAGCTGTTTGGACTCTCATTCTGATGGCACCCATTCACTGCAGAGGATCCATTGGTGAGCATATGATGCAATGCTACATTCCTCCAAATCTTACATTTTTTAACAAATGTTCATTTTTGTTTGAACTGTTCCTTTAAAGGCAGGGTAGGTAAAAAATGTATAAAAAAACGTTTTTTCCAAATTTGTTTAAACTTTATTTATATATCAATACATAATTAAAATGTAAGTACTCTGAAAAAGAAAGTATAAAAATCGAGTGACTGTAGACCTCTCACGACTGTTTTAAAGACAGCTCATTATTTCCATTCACTCCACCCCCTCCCTTCTGGGCTCCTTCCAAAGCCTCTACTACGGCTCGCTAAGTAATGTTATGTTAGCTATATTACGCAGCTACGTGTGCTAATGACACATGCTTCATGAAAAAATAAACAAAAAAAATATGTATGATCAAAATACAAAAAGAAAGATTTACCTGTCCAGCAGATATAAAGCCATCAAGGAGTCACTTTTCAGCCCCTTGATTTCCCTCAGTTCTCGCCATCGCTGGAAAGCCACGCCGATATTAACTCGCGTTTTATTTCTTTGTTTATCCAAAGACTTTTTGTTCATTGCCTTTTCTTGTACTGTTACTGTCTTCCTTTTTTTGCCTGGTTTGCCTTCACTAACTGCATAGGCTGGTACTGTGAATTTTGCTTGCTGTTTCTCTGCCATTGTTTTGGTATTCCTAGGATCCTGCCTGTTGAATTCCTCAAATCAAACGTGCATTCGCAAGTGGGCAGGTCATGTGTGGCAAAAGGGTGGTTGCCATGGTTGCGAGAGAGTGACAGTCGCCTAAGCCAATCCTATGTTTCGTCCCGAAATGGAAATAATGAGCTGTGTTTAATACAGATTAAACGGTCTAGAGTCACTCGATTTTTATACTCTTTTTATCAGAGTACTTACATTTTAATTATGCATTGATATATATAGAAAGTTTAAACAAATTTGGAAGAAAGTTGTTTATACATTTATTACCTACCCTGCCTTTAAACCAGTGGTTCTCACCTCTAGTCCTCGGGACCCACTGCTCTGCACATTTTGTATGTCTCCCTTAATTAAACGCACCTGATTCAGATCATCAGCTACTTAAGAGAGAGATCCATGACCTGGAACAAGTGTGTCAGATAAGAGAAACATACAAAAATGTGCAGAGCAGTGGGTCCCAAGGAATGGAGGAGCGAACCACTGCTTTAAACAAAATTTGAACCTCTCGATATGTTTACTTGTATGAAATTTGTATATTATATAGACTCAATCATATGTGATGCATTGTGTAAACGTAAACATGTGTATTGCCTGTGCCAGGTGGAGCTCCAGCTGTGTTTTGGCTTGGCTCAGTTCCATGCAGCGCTGGTTGAAGGCCTGATCTACAGCAGCACACTGTGCCCGTAGGTCCTCAGAAATCTCCTGCAGGACCCGCTCTATCAGCCGCCTCAAGGCCTGGCTCGCCACCTCCTCTCTCTCCGCCAGCCGCAGGTTATCCTGAGTAAACCTACGCCAAACCTCCTCATCGCACACCCTACACAGAAACACATCTGAGATCCTGTCACCACAACAGCTGCGATCTAAAAGTGCTGGCAGTGTTATGCACTATCAGACACCCAATGGAGTCAAAATTTGTTCTTGATCAACCGCTTTAAACAGTCTTTGCTGTTTAATGTCACTCCAACTGAGCTGAGGTAAGGTTTGGCACGCACTGGTCCTGCAGCACGGCTGAGCTGGGATGCCGTTGTGTGTCGGTGCTCCTGTTGTTAAAGCGTCCACACTGGTCATCCAGACTGTAGGCATGCTGTTTATCAGACCAGTCTAACTCAAGAGTCTGCTTCATCTCCCGGTTCAGCCTGACAGACACAGACAGGTTTAAGACTTTAATCTGCAATCCAATCAAAATCCATTACAATTGTGTGCTGAACACTTATAAATGTTGACCAAATGTTATTTTTCTGGTGTACTATTGCCTTAAGGAATGCTTTGTAAGATATAAACGTGAATTATTGCTCTGATATAGTATAGAATTTGAACATAATTAAAGAGAGATCCATAAATTGGAAAACTGGCCTTATCTGGTCGACAGTTTGATCCAGAGTTTTTTTCAGCAAGGCCTGAATGCTTCTGATCAGCTCCACTTCCTGTTGGAAATCATTGAAAAAATAGTTTCAGTTTAGGTTGTTGACACATTGAACTTGTTTTGTGTTTAATGGCATCTTTCTTATTCACTATGCCAGCTACTAGTAATAATAATGGTCAAATGTTATTTTAAATATTTTATTAATGAAGGATTCTACAACTACTAATAATTGTATTGTTATAGACCTATGTACTATTATTGTTCTCTATTAATGAGTAAAGAAAAACAATTTTATGTTCTTAACATAAAGAAATTTACAAAATGTCCACTTTGTGGGGAGTTGAAGACGTGTGTGTGTGTGTGTGTGTGTATTAGTGCTGTCAAATGATTAATCACACCCAAAATAAAAGTTTTTGTTTAAAGTATATAATAATGTACAGTACAGACCAAAAGTTTGGACACACCTTCTCATTCAAAGAGTTTTCTTTATTTTCATGACTATGAAAATTGTATAGTCACACTGAAGGCATCAAGGGCTATTTGACCAAGAAGGAGAGTGATGGGGTGCTGCGCCAGATGACCTGGCCTCCACAGTCACCTGACCTAAACCCAATCGAGATGGTTTAGGGGTGAGCTGAACCACAGACAGAAGGCAAAAGGGCCAACAAGTGCTAAGCATCTCTCGGGGAACTCCTTCAAGACTGTTGGAAGACCATTTCAGGTGAAGCTCTTGAAGCTCATCAAGAGAATGCCAAGAGTGTGCAAAGCAGTAATCAAAGCAAAAGGTGGCTACTTTGAAGAACCTAGAATATGACATATTTTCAGTTGTTTCACACTTTTTTGTTATGTATATAATTCCATATATAATTCCACATGTGTTAATTCATAGTTTTGTTGCCTTCAGTGTGAATCTACAATTTTCATAGTCATGAAAATAAAGAAAACTCTTTGAATGAGAAGGTGTGTCCAAACTTTTGGTCTGTACTGTATGTGCACTGTGTATATTTGCAGTATTAAGTATTATGCATATATAAACACACATAACAGTATATCTTTTGAAAATATTTACGTGTATATACATCTATACATTAAATTTTGTTTAAATATTTGTTATATATAAACTTTTTTTTTCTTAACTATATACATGTTTAGAAATAAATATATACACACACACTGTACATGCATATTATATGTAAACAAAACTTTTATCATGGCTGCGATTAATCACAATTATCATGTGTGTGTGTGTGTGTGTGTGTGTGTGTGTGTGTGTGTGTGTGTGTGTGTGTGTGTGTGTGTGTATTTATTTATTATTTTTTGGGGAAAAATAAGATTTTCCCTCCTTATTGTCCTTCAGTTACCTTAAGAAGTTCCTCTTCCACCTGGTCCTCCACCAGGTCCGGCCCGAAGCGTCTCTCTCGGCAGGTGAGGTTATCAGTGGCGATGGCGAAGGGAATCTCCGTGGCGTCCAGCGCTTTCTCCAGCCGCCGCCTGGAGGCCGTCAGCAGGTCCGTTTCCGCGATCAGTCGCTCGATGAGCTGCTCCAGCTCGGACCTCCAGCGGTGGATGTCCTGCAGCCGGTTGCCCAGGTGTTTGGTGCCCGCGGTCTGCGTGCGTAAAGTCCCGGCTTCGGTCTCTTCTTTCAGCGCTTTGGACTCGGTGCAAATCCTCTCCGCGTGATCCCGGTCCGCGACGGACCGGTTTAACAGAGCAGAGTTATTGGCGAGCCACTCCTCGGGGGTGTATTTGGCGCTCCGGTAGCCAGCCGTGGCCAGACCGGCGGATGTACCCGCGTACACGCTTTCTTTAACGGCGGTCTCCGGGTTTGTGACCGGCGGCTGTGAGCCATTCTGCGCCGCTACCCGCGTGTCAAAATAAGGGCGAGACACTAAAATTTGGGATGACATCATATTTTGGTATAAATTAAAGTATTTTAACAGCCTGTAGTTGCTGTAGTGGTTTAAGTCCCCGAATGTTTGTATTCCGTTGCTTGGATACCGACGGTTTCTTAGGACGCATTACGCACGCGAGAGTTCCAACGTTTCACGTTTCAACATTCTTTATTATTTTGACTCAAAACCTGTTATTCAGATACAGACCTTGGATTTGGGATGCAACCAAAGTTATAGCTAGGCAATTAGAGCAAACAACAAACAAATGTATGTATGTATGTATGTATATATATATATATATATATATATATTTGTTGTAACTGTGGTTATACCCCCCATTGGATTCAACGGAGACAAGTGAAGTCAATTAGAAGATGTGTCGTTCGTGAACGAATCGTTCTTTTTGAACGAATCTTTTAGGTGAAAGAATCGTTCTCGTTCACGCAATCCACTGACTCATATTTCTCGTTCACTGAAGTTCCTCCCTCCACAGCAGCGCGGCGCTATTAGCAGCGCATGCGCAGCTCAGTGAACCGAGTAGCTCTGTGAACTGTTTCATCCTGTCAAAGAATTACTCAACCTCGAGCCATGTGACAGAGCATGTGATTTGTTGAATGTAGTGAACGAATACGCCCTTCAATGAACAGTTTCAAATGAGTCTGAACGAGATCTAGAGATCTTATCATTCGTGAACGAAATGACTGATCTGATACCCATGTCGTTCGTGAACGAGTTGAATGATTTAGTACATCTCGTTCGTGAATAGTGGTGGAAATTATGATTCTTTTTAGAGATTCGTTCATTTTCAGTTCGTTCACCAAAATGATTCGTTCAGAATCGTTCACTGATTCGTTCAGTGACCATTTCTTCGTATTACACAAAATAAGCCAGCAGATGGCAAAAAAAGAGTGTATTATGTGTTATGTCTTAAGTCAATGAACGTATTCACTTGTTACAAAAACTGATCTGGCTTTATTAAAATGTGTGTATAATCACATTCAATATATAAAGTCTAATTAAGTTTTTCAGATGAACAAAGCACAAGGTTTTCTTGCCTAATTAGCATTTTAATTGTTTGGTCAGACAGTTTGTATATTATATATTCACATTTATAAATCGGGGATTAAACGTGGAGCTGCTAAATATCAAAACAAGCGTATGTGCACAGTACAGTAGGCTACTTAACTGCGCTTTGCATTTTTGCCAGATTGACATGCTAAATGGCAGACTAACCCGGTTTACTCTCATTCATTTCGTTCACGAACGAGATAAGCTATGTGCCAGTTCATTTCATTCACGAACGACATGTATCAGCTCATTCAACTCATTCACGAACGACATGTGTATCAGTTCAGTCATTTCATTCACGAACAACATGTATCAGCTCATTCAACTCATTCACGAACGACATGTGTATCAGTTCAGTCATTTCGTTCAGGAACGACATGTATCAGCTCATTCAACTCATTCACGAACGACATGGGTACCAGTTCAGTCATTTTGTTCACGAACGATAAGATCTCCAGATCTAGTTCAGACTCATATGAAACTCGTTCATTAAGGGCGTATTCGTTCACTACATTCAACAAATCACATACTCTGTCACATCTCATACTCAAAGGCTATTGGCTCGAGGTTGAGTAATTCTTTGACAGGATGAAATGGTTGTTGCCTGGTTCACTGAGCTGCGCATGCGCTGCTGTGAAGGGAGGAACTTCACTGAACGAGAAGTACGAGTCAGTGGATTACGTGAACGAGAATGATTTGTTCACCTAAAAGATTCGTTCAAAAAAAACGATTCGTTCACGAACGACACATCACTATTCGTGAATGAAATTACTGAACCAGAACTGGCACACATGTCGTTCGTGAGCGAGTTGAATAATTTAGTAGCTACATCTTGTTCGTGAATGAAATGACTGAATTGGCACATGAGTTGAATGAACGGATACATGTCGTTCGTGAATGAAATGAACTGGTACATAGCTTATCTCGTTCGTGAACGAAATGAATGAGAGTAAACTGGGTTAGTCTGCTATTTAGCATGTCAGTCTCGCAAAATGCAAAGCGCAGTTATAGGCACTGTGCACATAGCTACGCTTGTTTTGATATTTAGCATACAGAACTCCACGTTTAATCTCCGATTTATGAATGTGATTATATAATATACAAACTGTCTGACCAAACAATTAAAATGCTAATTTGGCAAAAAAACGTCGTACTTTGTTCATCTGAACAACTTAATTAGACTCTATATATTGAATATGTTTATGCACACATTTTAATAAAGCCAGATCAGTTGTTGTAACAAGTGAATACGTCCGTTGATTTAAGACATAACACATAATACACTCTTTGCCACCTGCTGGCATATTTTGTGTAATACGAAGAAATGATCACTGAACGAATCAGTGAACGATTCTGAACGAATCATTTTGGTGAACGAACTGAAAATGAACGAATCTCTTGAAAGAATCATAATTTCCACCACGTCGAGCGTACTGTGCAGACTCAACTGAGCTTGATGACGTAGAGGTCACGTGAGCAACCTGTCTGACAATTGTAAGTCTTCTAATCGCTGTGCCAAGAGAAATCTGAATCACCCACCGAATCTTGCAGACGTTGTTGAATAATTTTGTCCTGTTGCTTTTATGGACTCTCTATGGGCTTCTCCCTTGACTTCTTGCCTCCACGTCCCCCCGATTGCTTCATAGACAGTAAAAGATTGCCTGCGAGCTTCTCCTCCTGTACATACGGTAATTTCTCTACTGTGCGACAGAGAGTCGCAGGTTATGACACAATCGTTAGCCTATTTTTACAAAAACTGCTTCTACAGGGCCACAACGTTAGATACAAGGTAATGGTGCCTTTTATATATTTTCGTGTTTCTTTAGAAATAATGAATGGACAAATGGAGTCTCTAAACGCCTCAGATGTAAAGTTATTCGCTGTCAAAGTGACGCCAAAATGAATGTGAGTCAATGGAATGCTAACAGCACGTGGGGGTCCGCTAATCAATGGCGGCGCCCGGGGATGCTTTAATAAAATATGAAACCCTGCCCCCTGGTCTTGGTAAGTATCCTACAGCAGACATAGCCGGCTGAAAGTAGGCCTACTGGATAAGTGCATTCTCTTAAAGTGACAGTCTTTATATTAATCGAACAGCAACAACAAAGAAATCACTCACTACTCTTGATTAAAAAGCTTTTGTAACTTTAATAAAGAACAATCTTTCATTTATACAGTCAAATATGCGATGCTGTTCTACATTTGATAGGTTAATTCAATTTCTGTTCCTAAAAACTAATGCTAGACCTCCCTAAAAATATGGTATATATGTGTACATATATACCATATAATTATGGTAGGCTTACAGTGGCTGTCTGATATACTTTAAAATAAACATTTATTATTTCAAGCCCATGCATGAGGATATCCGGCACAATTATTTATTGCCAAAATGTTTTGCTGCATACCCTTCTAACACTGGATAGTTGCACCCCTGGTTATACATATGGTAACTAATACATAAAAAAACATGGTTACTACACTTTTAAAACCATGGTTCATTTACCCCATAAAACAGTATCAGATAAGGAAAAGGCAAAACTCCAGATTTGATTAATGCAAGGTGATGCACATTTATAATCCTGTTCATGGCACTTCTGAATGTACAGTGCTGAGTTTCTCAAAAGCATCCTAAGCGTATCTTTCTCTTTTTTTAGCAAGATTTTAATTGACATCATGTTGCTTCACTGAAGTTAATGACTGACTAATTCCAGGAAACGCCGGACGCAAATTGAAGTGATATGACTCAGTGTAGAATGGAAGAGCACTCATCTGTTTTAGTGGGTTAATGGAAAATTCCTCCCATGGTGGACTATCACATTAAAGTTTTATGAGCAATGAGTACAACTGATAGAGCAAAATATAATGATGCATTTACAGTGTGTGCACATCACCCATAAGAAGTGGAAGAGGGGAACTCAACTGTAGTAAGGTCACAATCTGGTCACATATTACAAATAAGCAGTGTATGAACACACTACAGATAAAATCAGAGAGTAATCAAACCATTAAAATCAAATAGGAACATGATAAACAAAATGGTTTATAGTCTGTAGATGGTAATTTACACAAACAGGCTATTTATTCAAATTAAAAAACAAAAACAGGATTCATTAAATATTTTTTAAAAAAATGTTCAAACTTACATTTTACATGCGAAAGTGAAGTGACATTCAGCCAAGTATGGTGACCCATACTCAGAATTTTTGCTCTGCATTTAACCCATCCGAAATGCACAGACACAGAGCAGTGAACACACACACACACTGTGAGCACACACCCAGAGCAGTGGGCACCAATTTATGCTGCGGCGCCCAGGGAGCAGTTGGGGGTTCAATGCCTTGCTCAAGGGCACCTAAGTCGTGGTATTGAGGGTGGAGAGAGAACTGTACATGCACTCCCCCCACCCACAATTCCTGCCGGACCAGGACTCAAACTCACAACCTTTCGATTGGGAGTCCGACTCTCTAACCATTAGGCCACGACTTCCCACCTTTGTTCCCACCTTTGTTCCCACCTTTGTTCCCACCTTCCCCCTGTCTTTGCCCTATTACATAAGATGTAACATTGCTTAAACTGTGACACCCAGGAAGTGACATCATTTTGACCCTTTACAGCATGGCATGAAGACAAGTAAAATAAATTAAATTAAAATTATGAATGTAATTGTGTCGACTGCATTCATCAAACACAACTATTCAGCCCTCTTAAATTACCAAAGAAGAAAAACAAACAAATGTTCAGAATCTTCAGTTGGTGTAGAGTGCCATCTAAATCAAGCTGTCTGCTGATCAGCCAAAATTTCCTACAACATTAACAGCAAGTATAAACAAATGGAAAAATAACTTAGTTGAACTGATAATAATGCTTTCTCTGTGTTGCAAAATAGGCAGGTTATTCAAAGCCCACGTGTTTTAACCAGTTAAAGATGACCCTGTAAGTTCACCATTATCTAGCCTGTAATTTTATTCCACCATTTATGACTGTAGCCTGCTGTTCTCTCTGACTGATTCTATTATAATCTTGGTCCACACCCTCTCGCTCTCTCTCTCTCTCAGCAATCCAGACTCTGCTGTACATTCAGAGGAGAAGCAACACAAGGGACTCACAGGTACGTGTTGTGCACACATTTTTTACTTAAATTGAAGATTATGCTTTTTTATACATCTAATACATAAAGGCATATGTAATTGAGCTTTGCATTGAGAAGTCAAGGCTATCATGATAATATACAGGGTGTACTGTTTGTGGCATGTACTGTAGCAATAGGAAAATTACTAGAACAAGATTAGGAAGGAGAGAATATGACTTGACGGATATAAAGAAACATCTACTTTCCGACTATTCGCATTCACAGGTTTTGATAATGGAAAAAGACTACAGACCCCCTCCTTCTGGTCCTCAGATCAATCAGACAGGCGTAAACTTCCCTGGCCAGCAGGCCGTGTACCCACCGCAAGCAGGTCAGCTGATCTTCCACTTCACCCTCACTAATAAGAAGGAACAAGATGATTACACAGCTGTGTAATAGAAGTTAGAATGGCGACCTCTATAAATGTGAGCCAATATTCAATAGTCTTTTTTGTAGATGTAATCCTTTTCACCATAGGCTCGCGATGAGGCAAGTACATTATACAGCAACCTATAAAGTATTGAACCCTCTTAACCCTAATGCTTGGTAAAGCGGTGAAAGAGACATTCCATTGTATAATAACCCTGTCTAAAAACACTATGATTCTCACTATCTCTTTACTTATCAATGGGTACCTGAAAGAATATTCTTGGTTTTAAAGCATAGAATATTACCACAGAAAACACTGAGCTACACAAATACAATGGCTGGTGAAAGAATAAACAACAAGAATGCCATAGCGCTTCATGCTACCAAACACTAGACTGTCGAGCTAGTAATAATTCTTCAGCTCCACTGCTGTTTGAGCTGGAACAAATAGTAGACTCTGTGCTACGAGCTGGATCTGTGGAGTTTTGCAACACACATTGTCATGCAACATGGTTTTTGGCACTTCATTCTTCCAAAACTATTTGCATAACTGGCCTATCATTATTCTTTTCATCCCAACTGAGTTACTCTGAGCTGAGCTACTTTGTGAACAAGTTCACGTGGAAGAGTATCTTTTATGGCAAGCTATTAATGCTCACCATGGTCAGCCTACTTCATGTGATTGATGCGGCGCTTTTGCAACACTCGGTTCACATGAATAGCCACATTATGTACTACAGCATTCATTATTGTGCACTAGAGATGTTGGGTGCTTCATGCTACCAAGCAGTGGTTTGCATGATTAATTACTCTGTTCTTTTCAGCTCCGCTGTTGCATTGAGTCTGTGTATAAATGTGGGCAACCTACAAGTTTGTTGCCTTTTATCAGTTTTTCCGGTGCATGTTGCGTTTCGGAGTGATTTTACTGTTCTCCACGCTTTAGCTTGAAGATGGAGAGGATAGCCCTAAAGCCATTATTGCAGGGCTTATGTTGACATCCAAGTCCCCACTCTGTGGTTGGTGCTGGCATACCTGATTTAGTATCCATTCCTGTTTCAGAGGTTTTTCCCGCAACTCAGGTGTCTCGGGGCCTCATGAGGGAGGATCAGGCTGTCATATGGTTACACCATCCAGCTTATTGGGTTGATTGGATTTGCGTCCTACCTTGTGCTTGAGTAAGCAATGTCAAGGACTCAGATGCTCATCCTGTCTCTATCTGAACCAGAAATTAGTTTGTGACCATCAGTCTAGGATGCGTGCTTCTGCATTCAGATCGTCAGGAGACATAGAGAGTTCCTCAGGTTTGCTTTTTGAATAAGTTTGCCAATACTTTATTCCATTGAACTGGTCTTGAACGCCAATAAAGTGGCTGTCACATTAGGTCAAAGACTGACAACATGTGGTCTCATACGTTGGTCAGAGAGGATTACACTCTCGCCCCCTGTCAGGTTGGTGAGATGTGTTCTTCTTTGGACGCAGACCAGGTTCCTGTCGATCAGAGCAGTTCATGTCCTGGGTCACCTGACCTCAGGAGTGGACTTACTCTTGCACCCTCAGTTGGGTGAGTCTCATATGGCTAGGTTCGGCTGAGCGGAAGTGGATTGTTTGCTTCGAGCATGCGCATTGCCCGCTCTGGTTTCCTTGTCTCCTCCGTCGCCTCTGGGTGGGGACGTTCCAGCAGAGAATGACCCAGGACCAGTCTTCTGCCTTCCAGTCGACCTGCTTGCTTCCAAACGATTCTGTTCAGAGTAAGGTTGGTCTGAGTGAACATCTCCATTACCCTTAAGGACCTCAGGCGTTATGGTACATCGTTCCCAAAGCGATGACGTCATCACAGCATTGAAGTGAACCTATGAAAGGGAATATCTCGGTTACGTATGTAACCTTGGTTCCCTGAATAGGGAACGAGATGCTGCGATGCTTGGCCATTCCGTACCTTCGATAGCGCTTCCTTCATCATAGTGTAAATCTAATGAAATGGCGCTCTGCACGCATATATAGCATACGTACGTATGGGCGGTGCTAAGCGCTATTGGCCAATAAATTGGCGTGATGGTATAAGGGCTTCAGACATTCGTCACACCACAGGTGTTCCCAAAGCGATGACGTCATCGCAGCATCTCATTCCCTATTCAGGGAACCAATGTTACATACCTAACCGAGATGTTTACATGTGTTGTTAACTCGGTAGTAGAGGAGGTTCTTGCAATTCCGCACTGTTTTACCATGCCTGGAAGTCACTGCTGCGTTAAAAAACTGCTCCAATACCTCACACGATACATATGGGAAACATAGGAACACAGTTTTTTTAGGTTACACCAAGCGCAAAACAGCGCCATTTGGAGAAGCTCTCAGGCATCCAAAATATCGACCCATACGAGCTCCCTGCATTTGGGTTGCCACCCGTCCCTTAAAATACGGAATCGTCCCGTATTTAAGAATAAAATAGCGCGGTTTTTCCCGTATTTTCAGGTGGTCATCGTGGCCCCGAGGGGTGTCCCCCCCCAGGCGTCCCTTATTTTTCTGTATTGAAGGTGGCAACCCTAGCCGTCATAGTCCAAAAACATCACAGTAGTCCACAAGTAAACCACATGTCTCCAGGCCATCAGTTACTGATTACTAGATGAATACTATTGGAGAGGGTGGATAAGTACATGACATACAAGAGAGGAAATCAACGACCATGAGCACCAAATCAGCATATTAGAATGCTTTCTGAATACAAATTCTGATCTTAATAATTCCCAACATCGAACCGGTAGTGTACACCTCCACTGCAGTGGGTTTCAGTGTTTTCAGCCAGCGCTTTGACTCTTTTACAGGTCCACAAGCTCCACCTTATCAACCACCTCCTTATGGGTTTGGGGATCCGACCATCACTGTCCAGCCCACGGCGATCCCTGTGGGTGAGTGTTCAGCTCCCAAGACCCATCCTTTCTCTTGCTTTTATTCATGCAGTGACACTCTGGTAATCACTGTGGTTAAACACTATGTTAACATAACCAGGATAAACCGTATCAACTAATATCTAATAATGAAAGGCACATTCCTGTATACCATAGACTCCTGATAACCAAACAATTTAATATTTGTTCATGTTATTACATTGTTTAAAGCATAGTTTACATTAGAGAGTGTACAACATTTAGTATTTTTTTAAACTACGTTTATAGTATGGCTTAAGGAAAACCAAATATATGATCATTGACCTGAATTTTAATTTTATGAAATATGATATAATATTGCATGTGTATTGTTTGTGACTGAATGTTGTCATTTTGTAACAGTTCTCAGAGAAATTCAATAAAATATAATGTTTTCTGCAGAGGACAAAACTCTGCTTGTCATGAGAACAGAAGTGTCTTTTTGTGAATCTGATGTTGATGTCTGATGTTCTTGGACAATGGTTTACTGTGCAACACAAGCTTGCACTAGCTGTTTTGTGTGTGTGTGTGTGTGTGTGTGTGTGTGTGTGTGTGTGTGTGTGTGTGTGTTTAATAGATGCATTTGTACATATACAGCTGCACAGATGGTGGTTGTGAGTTTTCCTGATGTACCGGTCCGCATTACCTGTCCTCACTGCATGACAGACGTCCTCACAGAAACTGAACATATCAATGGATTGCTCACCTGGCTAATTTGTGGAAGCCTTGCGATCTTTGCGTAAGTATGCACAGATTGCTGATTAATTCACAGACCGCTGATATTTAAAGGTTGTCTGCTGTGTTTTTCAGGTGCTGGCTCTGTTGTTGCATCCCGTTCTGTGTGGATGCATGCAAGGATGTGAAGCACACCTGTCCAAACTGCAAAAACATAATCCGCATTTACAAACGTATGTAGAACATACTGCACAAGAGAACATGAAGATCCACCAAAATACTGAAGAGTTGCCCAGAAATCACTTTATGCACTGTTACCTTATTACAAATTTGTGACATTCAAAGCGATTCAATAAAGAGTGATTGAAGATATCATAAAGTCTATTTACTTACCTTTTATTGAGATATCTCTATCAATTTGTATATATACAGTGCCGTATAGGCAGGGTTGGACAGCTTTTTTTCCCCTTAATAAATTGATTCACCATTTAAAAGCTGCATTTTGTATTTACTTGCATTATCTTTGCGTAATATTACAATTTGTGTTATCTGAATCTTTTAAGTGTGACAAATATGCAAAACAAAAAAAAAAAAACTAGGGGGCAAAAGCCTTTTCACAGCACCGTATATACAGTATATATTCAGTTTGTTTGTGTGTGTGTTGAGATACATTGGGATGAATAAAGGAAGACCGGATATCCATTTATAACTATAGCAGACCTGCTGCTACCATAATAAAGACCCATTTCGAATGTTTACGTGCTTTTCTTCTCTTTCTGCTCCCAGTTGCTGTGAGCAGTTATGAAGTATTGTTCTTTTAAATACTTTCCAGCATTTCAGAAATAAATGGGTTAGGCCTATGCAAACTACACTAAAGTACAACAGTTAACCTACAGTGTTCAGACTTCTTGTAAACTCAGAAATGTGGATTCGGATGTGTTTGTCTAAAAACAGTAGGTAATTTGGCAGTGGAATTTTACGGGGGTGGTGAGAGAAAAACATTTACATCCTGGACATCCCCCTGAGAAACAATTACCCTCCTAATAGTGCTTTATACTATCTTTTTACACATTGCATTGCGTATCGTGCGACTTAAACATAAAGCCATGTCTGCATTTATGTTTGGAGACATGACAAACAACAAGTGCTACTCTACACTGCTCAAAACTCTTGTTTGAATCATCAGTGGCAAATCCTTTAAATATGTATACCTACTTACAAATATAGTCAGAGCAGATGGCTTAGTAGTCTTCTCTCCCAGGTTCAGGAAACAGTCCTCCATAAAATCGCTTTTTTCACATGCATTTTTGGTTTGAACTGTTCTGGAACAGTGTTGTAAATACAACTTAACCACTGATTTCAAAAAGA
This sequence comes from Carassius carassius, assembly GCF_963082965.1. Classification (NCBI taxonomy): domain Eukaryota; kingdom Metazoa; phylum Chordata; class Actinopteri; order Cypriniformes; family Cyprinidae; genus Carassius; species Carassius carassius. The sequence goes on from NC_081761.1 coordinate 35,241,010, forward strand.
GCTTTCGTTAAAAATTTGATGTTTTGGAGCACAGAAATAATTCTGGCCTCATTTTAAGGAAGAACCATGGCAAGTTCATTGTTGAACTGAAAAAAGTTAAAGTGAAACAGAAATGTTATAGAGGTTTTAGTTAATGGCAATATTTTTATACAAAAAATGTTACACGTTACAAAAAAATGCTAGAAAGTCAAAGCCACACAATTTGTGCTCCTATTTTGGGTTGACATATTTACAAAATGAGCTTTCAGATTTTGTTTAGGTGCAGTACTTAACTTTATCCATTAGATGTCAAAGCTCAACTGGTACACAGAGTATTGGGATCTGTGAATGGCATTGCGGTGTAATTTTTCCCCAACAAACACTGCACACAACATGTGTCAGAGCTATGTATCTCTAAAACATGCTATGCCCAGTCTATAGAATTATTTATTTATATGACTACAGTGATCGTGTATTTATTGCAATGTACAAAATTCAGTTTCTTTACCAGAATGATTTCTGATTTACATTTATCCATTTAGCTGACGCTTTTATCCAAAGCGACTTACAATTGCTATATGTGTCAGAGGTCACACGCCTCTGGAGCAACTAGGGGTTAAGTGTCTTGCTCAGGGACACATTGGTGTCTCACGGTGGATTCGAACCAGGGTCTCTCACACCAAAGACGTGTGTCTTGTCCACTGCGCCAACACCACAATTTAAAAATTACAACAACAAAACTTCACATATAAACTACAGGAAAACATACAAAACCTTTACAAGGTTGCAGTCATAAAGAATTTCAGTAAATTGTAAACATAAATGTATGAATCTAATATTTGACAGATTGCATACATCTTCAGATGATATACAGGCTGAGTAAACCTCAACAACTGTAGAGTATAATATATAATGTAAAAGTAAATAAGGCATTTCTTCTTTCTTCATTATAATGGCATTTTAAAGATAATTCACTGGTATCTACAGCTTTACTGTACACTGTAAAAAAACAAAAAAACAAGCTGAGAAAATGTAAGAAAGAAAGAAACTTGAAACACCAGATGACAACTTTTTTCGTCAAGTGAGCCTCAGGTGTTGCAGACAGACTCACCCACGAGACTTGAGTTTCGTTTGTGTGTTTTGTCTGTACATTTCTGAAATTGTGGGAGACATTGCTTTTGCTTTCACCTCAAACACACCAAATTCATCTTTCAAACCCAAAAATATATTCCTTCAGTGACCTCACCGAATCAACAGCACAAAGTGCAAACAAAAGTGGTCTCTAGTTTGTTCAGTTCTTTATGCAGTGACCTTGCATCATTTTGTCTTGTCAGGTTCTGTGTGCTGTTTTCTGTAGTGTTCATCAGTGACTCTTGAACACTTTGCTAGTGGATTCATGTCTTTGATGTGAGCTTGCAGGCCATTGTACACTCCTGACATGTTTGTAGCGTTATCATAGTGTTGTCCATAGCAGTTACTGATGTTTATGTCCATTTCATGTAAAACTGTGAGTATGGCTTCACACAGTACCTTCCCTGAATGCGTGGCTTGCTACAGGGAGGAATTTTAGGAATCCCCCTTCAACAAGGCCCTCGGGTGAAACATACTTGTTGATGAATGTAAGCTAAACAATGACATGTCTCTTGGTTACTACAAAACATACACAGTAAAATCCTGAGTGTTATATTAACACTGCTCTGAACATATGATGCCACTCAAAAAGAGTGTTTAAAAAGTGTTAAAGTAACACTGAAGCAGTGTTAAAGTTAATGAGATAATAATATGATTAATTAAGCACTGATTGAGCATTACTGATAATGCAGAATCACTGAAGAAAAGAGAAACACAAAAACTACAGTTGACTTCAGCCACAGCCTTAGATGAAATCAACTGAAAAGATATTCAATCTCTCAAGATCTCAGAAGAAGATGATTGAACAACTCTACAAACAACATCATCAGCTTCACACATTACTACAGTTAGACATTTTTTCTGGAGTATCTAAAACAGAAGGTCTTTATTGAGAAATAAGGTTGAGATTTGTATTTATTTTTTCAACTTACCATTTTGGTGAATAATGTTTGCTTTAGTTGCCTCTTCACCCTTAACCAAGATGTTTCCTTTCATAGGTCACTTCGATGCTGCAGTGACGTCACCGTATGGGAGCTCTATACTGTCACGCCTGACATAGCTGGGATCTGAGGATAGCATCTGGCCAAATGAAAAAAAAAAACCTGGAAGCCAGGAACTGTCCTCACATCTAGGCTGTAAAATTTGACAAAAGTGCTTGGTGAGGACCATCCTGCCAAAGCACATATATCATCCATAGAAGATCCATTAAGCAAGGCTTACGATGAAGCAACCTCCCTCGTGGAATGAGTTTGATTTCCTAAGGGCGAAGCGAGTCCGCACACCTCATAGGGTAAGGATATAGCCTCCACCAGCCAATGGGACATACGTTGTTTTCTGACAGCACAAATTTTAATAAGTCAATTAATCAATTTATTTATAAAGCACCTTTAAACATAACTTCTGTTGACCAATGTGCTATGCAGAATGCAAAAATTTTAAATAAGCACCATCACATGATAAAAGACAATGACAAACAGGACAACTGCATCAACATTCATTTGGTATAAGACAGATTAAATAGAAAAGTCTTTAACCTCGCTTTAAAAAAGGACAAGGTGGGTGCAGTTCTAATTTCAGGTGGGAGATTGTTCCACAGTCTTGGAGCAGCAATAGAAAATGCTCTATCTCCTATATTCTTAAGTTTTGATCTAGGAACCACTAAGAGGTCTAAGTTCATAGACCTAAGAGCTCTTGTAGGTTAGTGGAGTGTCAGTAGATCAGAAAGGTAAGCTGGAACTAACCCATTTAATGACTTAACTAATAGCAGGACTTTAAACTTAATTCGGTGACACTGGCAGCCAGTGAAGCGACTGAAGGACAGGAGTTTTATGTTCCCGTTTAAGAACTCCGGTCAGAGCTCTAGCACCATTCTGGACTATCTGCAGGCAATTTATGGATGATTGACTGATCTCCAAATAAAGCAAATTGCAATAATCCAGCCTTGTAGTGATAAAACCATGTATAACTTTTTCAAAATTAGAGAATTAAAGGAAAGACTTAATTTTCACCAGGGTTCGAATCTGGTAAATGCTTGCCTTCATAACTTGATTTACCTGTCTATCAAGTTTTAGGGCACTGTCCAGTACCAATCCCAAGTTTTTAACATATGGCTTAACATAAGGTGCCAAGGCACCAAGATTCACATTTGTTGTGTCATGTATACTGGAAGATGTAAATACCATAACCTCAGTCTTACTCTCATTCAGACTTAAAAAATTCTGTGACATCCATGCTTTAACATCCTCAAGCCAAGCAGCCATCTGTTCTAGACTATTTTTATGTTTAAGAGGAAAATATGTTTGTGTGTCGTCTGCATTACAATGATAACTCAAGTCATATTTTCTAAAAATAGTACCTAAAGGAAGCATGTATAAAGAAAACAACATAGGGGCCAGTGTGGAGCCTTGAGGAATTCCAAACATCAGCTTTAACATCCTCAAGGCAAGCAGCCACCTGTTCTAGACTTTTTATGTTTAAGAGGAAAATATGTTTGTGTGTCATCTGCATTACAATGATAACTGAGCCTTGAGGAATTCCACACGTCAGCTTTACAGAGGAAGATCAATAGTTACCAATGTTAACTGAGAAACTCCTGTTTGTCAGATAAGACTGAAACCAATGTAAGACTGAGCCTCTGATGCCCACTATGTGTTCTAAACGAGACAGCAAGACATTATGGTCATCCAGTATCAAATGAAGCACTTAAGTCCAGAATGCTACCAAGTCTCAAGAGTCAGTGGCTAAGAAAATGTCATTAAGCACTTTTACCAGAGCCGTTTCAGTAGAGTGAAATTTTATAAGGCTGGACTGAAATATATACATTTTTTTATTGTCGACCAAAAATGTTTGAAGTTGGCACAGGACTACTTTGTCTAAAATTTTTGTCAAGAATGGGAGATTAGAAATAGGTTGAAAAATGTTATAATTCGGAGGAATCCAAGTTAGGCCACTTAAGTCTGGGTTGCACTGATGCGTGTTTCAAATACTCAGGAACAACTCCTAACTCGAGGCATTTGTTTATAAAATTTAAAACTGTCGGACCCATTACATTAAACACTTGTTTAAATAATCGTGCCGGAATAGTATCTAATGGTGAACCTGTAGGTTTTAGCTGCTTCACAGTGTCATTTAAAAAAGTTATTGAGATAGGTGTAAACTTACTGAGGAAGCGGTTGTAATTTAACTGACCTGCAGGATCACCAGTGGTCAATTGAATATTATGTCTAATTCCAACTATCTTACCTATGAAAAACTGGCAAAACCACTCACATATAGACACTGACTCAGTCGGGTAAATAGAAACAACAGGGTTTAGCACAGTACTAATCACATTAAAAATGATTCTAGGGTTATTGTAATTCTTGTCTATAAGTGTGGAAAAATAATCTGATTTGGTCACTCTCAACTCATTCTGATACTTAAGAAGGGAGGCATTAAGCATCTCATAGGAGATCTGTAATTTATCCTTTTTCCTTTTCCTCTCAACTTTTCTACATGCCTGTCTCAGAGTCCGAGTAGTATTATTCACCCATGTCTCAGGGATTGACTTTTGATGTTTTGTTCTCATTGGAGCGACATCATCTAAAATTGGCAGACGTAGCAGCAGTGATTCTCCGTGTCTTAAGGGCAGTTTTATAGTATTTAGTGCTAGTGGCATATTAAAGATAATAGGATTATGATCAGAAAAACTATGGTCACATATCTCAATATCACCCAACAGTATCCCATGGGACAGAATAAGATCAAGAGTGTGCCCCTTTATGTGTGTAGGTTTTGTAACAAGCTGCACTAAGTCAAAATGTTCTATAAAATTAATAAAATCTTTAGTAAATGAGTTTTGAGGGCAACATATGTGAATATTACAATCCCCTACAAATAAAAATCACTCAAAATCTGCCATAATACCCCCCAAAAAGACTGAGAAATCCATTATGAAGTCTTTATGTGGCTTTGGAGGCCTATAGACCACAGCAACAGGTAGTGTACTGTCACAGTCCAGCACAAATAACTGCAATTCGAAAGCTGTTGTATACAGTTTGTACAGTCCAACACTGAAAACAGTCTTTACATATTTTAGCCAAGCCCTCCCCCCTTTTCACAGAGTGGGGGGAATTGAAATATTTACACTTGGGTGGTAACAGCTCCGAAAACAGAGTTAAATCTCCTTTTGAAAGCTACGTTTCAGTGATAAATAGAAATACTAATGATTGGGCAGTAAAGAAGTCTCTAAGAATAAAAGTCTTATTTACCACAGACCTTGCGTTGATCAAGGCCATTTTTATCTGCACAGGGTCTTCCATCTGGCGTGATGCTCTGTGCAGCGGGCGAAGAAAATGTACCGAAATGCCACGGCAGAGGCAAGGCGAGAGGTGTAGATGTCGTTGATCTCCCATGTTAGGTAGGATGGGTATATTCCAATCATAGGTATCCAGACTTGAACGCCAAATGTAGGAGCGGTTACTTTCAACTTCCCTTGTTAATTGATCGAGCATAGTGTTCAACATACTGCTTGCCTGCAACAGGATCTTGAGCTTGACGGCCACACTGCCATGTTTACCCCGTCTTTTCCGACACTTATTCACCAGAGCATAGTATGGTAAGCGATGTAGAGGCGAGTATCATGATGGTGTTTGATCTTGAAGTGCTTCAGTGGAGATTCGCAAAAGTTAAAAGTGTAAAAAAAAAAGTGTTTGACGGTCATATACTAAAAGTGTCGATGCAATTTGTCCTAACAGCAGCCACATAGACACAAACAAACTAAAAAATGCAGACGACAACAGACGGCACAATCTTGTTTTCTTGTATTTAACCCCCAAGAAAAAATTAACAGCTGGTCGGACTCATGGCATCGGGCTGTACAATCAACATAGATCTTCAGCGCCCTCAAAGGACAAAGGCTTAGAACTCCTAAGCCCACCTCAGTGGGGGAGAAAGCCTCCAAGACCACCTGCTTGAACCAGAAAAAGGATTTGAAGGGGGGGAGGCATAGTCAGGCCTTGGTCACAGCAAAACTTACACAAATCCTGGTGCAAAGTCCATGCACAAAGGTGAAATACAAAGAGCTTTTAAATCCACAACTCTCTTGAGGGAAGATAAAGCTAAAAATAGGACTGTCTTTAGAGTCAGGAGTTTTCAGAAACAGTTTCCAAGGGCTCAAACGGATTTCCTGATAACCCTCGTAATACAATGGATAGATCCCATGATGTAAATCTGCAGGGCGGAAAGGCCGCAGCCATCACAAACCCTGCATAAATCGAGAGACCAGGGAATGAAGGCCCACTGAAACCCCATCTACGTACATTTGGTGAAGCGACAGGGCAGTAAGCTGGATCCATATTACGAAATCTACCCCAGGTAGTAAACAGTTTCCATTTCAAGGCATATAAACGTCTCATGGAAACTACCCTAGAATTAATTATAGTCTCGGTGGCGTCTACTGAGAGACGGGGACATATTAACTCACTCCGCTCAAAGGCCACGCCCACAGCTTACACAGATCTGGCCTTGGGTTCCAGATCATTCCCTGTCCTTGCAACAGCAAGTCCTGTCTGAGGGAAATCTTCCATGGAGAACCCGCTAACAGACTAATCAGTTCTGCAAACCATGGCTGAGTGGGCCACCACGGAGCTACCAACAATAGTTATTGCACTCTGTCCAACCGTATTCTAGATAGCACCGCTGGAGTTAGCTAAATCGGTGGAAGAGCAGACAAACTGGTTCTGGGGTATTCGTGGGCTATAACGTCCAGTCCCAGGGGTGATGGGGGGGGGGGGGGGTAGGGTGGACCATAGTGGGCAATACATAGTTGTGCTTGACGCGAATAAGTCCACTTCTGCCTTTCCAAATGTTTGTCATTTATACCTCATCGTTTGGGGGTGTAACCTCTGTTCTCCTTCCTCCAGGCTCTGTCTCGAGAGCATATCTGCTCTGAAGTTCAAGTGTCCAGGTACATGAACCGCTCTGATCAACAGAAATCTGTTCTGAGACCATAGAAGGATCTTCCTTGCCAGCCTGCATATGGGGCGAGAGCGTAATCCTCCTTGGTGATATAAATACGACACGACCGCTATGTTGTCCATCCTGATTAATACATGATGGCCATTCAGCAGCCTTGGAAAAATATTGGAGAGCTAGAAAGCATCTGTCATGACAGTCTAACGGCAAAAATAGACCCCTAGGCAAACTCCTTTCCAAAGAAATTTGGCAGACATCCAGGTCTTTATCGTCAGAACACACCTCTGTGTCACTGAAATCGTTCAATGTGGATAGCAACGGGGTGAAATCCTTTGGCCTTTCATCCACCATTGAACTGGACGCATATGAAGTAAGCCTAGATGGATTACAGGGGACGCTGCTGCCATTAGACCCAAAAGTCTGTGGAACAAACTCACCATCACTGTGCAGCCTGCTTTGAAGTGGCGAAGGCATAACATGAAAGACTGAATGCATAGGGGAGAAAATAGTGTCTTCATCGCAATGGGTGACAACAATGGTGGTGAAATCCGTGGCGGTAGTGTTTGTGATGTGTGCTGAATAAGGCTGCTTCTAGGACCTTGAAACCTCTTGGTGGAAGTCTGGGAAGAAGGGGCTGGTCAAGTACAGGACTAGTTAAGAAACGGTCATCCAACTTCGATAGGGATTGGGCCTGGGCTAGAGGTCTTCACGGGTCCAAAAATTCGTGCCCGAACCCGAAAGAGACCCGTAATGTACTACACCGAACCGACCCGGACCCGTCTAATATTTCAAAAACTGGACCCGGACCCGTGTAGATCCGAGAAATGCCTACCAGGACCCGACCCGGACCCGTATATTATTTAAAATCTGGACCCGAACCCGCCGGGAAGACACAGACCCGACTGGACCCGACGTTCACATATTCCACCTTAAATTACTATTACAAGTCAATAAACCTGTTGCGAAAAATAAAGCTTTTTGTCTTACCTAATTTAAAGAGGCGTAGTATCTCTTCCTTGTACCTGCCTGTGATGCATTAATCCTCCGACAAGAAAGTTATTCATGTTATTCCTCTCGTTATTCCAAGTCCAAGCTGAATCCACTCATTATTTCAGCTTAAAAATCCACTTGATGTCACGGTGACGGATGACAAATCCTACTGTGCACATGTACATTCTGACTCGAGTTAACTCGCATAATAACTTCGACTCTTTGCCCTTTTGAACTATAATAACGATAGCTCGTACAATGCCATGGCTGCTGACGTTATTTATTTGCTATCATCTGATCTCTGTGCTCTCTGCTCTGCATCGAGTCTGAATCTGACCACTAAAACTTTAAGATTAAACGGTTTATTTATAATATTATAAAAATGGGAGAAAATGTAAAACGCGGTTTGGCGGTCGAAGTGTCCCTCACTGGTTGCCATATAAACATGAAACGCGATCGAGACTGCACATGCGTGCTAGCTGTATCAACCTAAAATGCTTTAACGCAATTTGAGCGTCATAGAAAACATTAATGTGACAGTTCACCTCAGATTGTGTTGCTGATTTGAAATATATTAAATATGAGTGTGTCAAGTCTTTAAGCATTAATACCGTGCGTGCACTTGTATTAACTCTGAGTCTGCGCGCTCTGCTTCTAAAAGCAGAGAGAGAGAGAGAGAGAGAGAGAGAGAGAGAGAGAGAGAGAGAGAGAGATCGATCACTTTTTTTGGCTCACTCTTTTCTTTTCCTAATTTTACAAGTTGCAAGTTACAAAAAACACAAGCAGTCTTTGATCACGGCCGGGTGTTCTCCGAGTCCGATGATTCCGATCGCACGGGTATTACACACAATGTTAAACAGACCCGGGACCCGAGGTAATAGTTTCGGACCCGACCCGGACCCGGCTGATGATTTAAAATATAGACCCGAACCCGTACGGGTCCCGGGTCGGGTCCGGGGTCGACGGGTCTCGGGTGCACTGTGAAGACCTCTAGCCTGGGCAGCCTCCATTTCCCAATCCAACCCCAGTTTATCTGCGTGGGTAACCACATCCAACAGCTCACTGTAGGAAGGGGAGGTGCGTTTCTCCTGTCCGCTCGGAGGGAGAGAACCAGGACCAGAACATCCTCTGAGTCTGCAGGGGTGAACAAAACATTGTTTATGAAAAGCAACTCTGCTGATTTATCGCACTCAAGTGGGCCAGAGCGAGTGAAGTGTAAAAAACTCCAGTGCAGCACTGTTTTTATAGTCCAGGTCGCACACATCGCCCCAAGCACCTCGCAACCGCCAAAGCGTTAAGGCAAGGGTTGGACGCAAGGGCAACTTTAGAGAAATTTTCTATTCCCGAGCGGAGAACTTTAGCCGAAGGTTATCACAGTGAGAAAATGTAGAGAGACTGCTATTTTGCATACCTTTCATGAGTGTTTCATGAGCGAATTCTAGAGCACAAGTACAGCTCCAATATATTTAGACTTATGTGTATGTATTAGTCAAGTATACTTAAATGTCATTTTAAGTATATTTCTGAGGAGTACATAAAGCCCATTTCTGAGAAATACATAAAGTGTACTTTCCTGTGTGGCTTGCTACAGGGAGGAATTTTAGGAATCCCCCTTCAACTAGGCCCTCGGCTAAAACATACTTTAATGATGATTGTAAGCTGATTGATTTAAAGAAATAGGAATGTGTCATCTCAGTGCAATGCCTGGAATGAAACATATTGTACTTGGTGAAATTAATTTTAATAAATATAACCATCACTTTGAATAATTTTATCAGTGAATACTGTTCTTGGTTGTTGCTTGTTGTGTTGCATGTCTTTCCGCATCTTAGTCCATTGAGTTATCTGCTTGGGAGCTTTCATTTCTGCACCTGTAAAGAGCATTTAATGCACACGTATCTATTTCTGAAGGTCTAACTCAGTGGTTCCCAAACTTTTCCATTCCACGACCCACCTAGACAAGTGTAATATATTTCACGACCCACCAAAATATTAAAAAAAAAAAAAAAACAACGAGTGAAATTACTTTAAACCTAATCTTACTTAAAATTTTTATGACAGAAATTAAGTATTTAAGAAAAATAACCATTTTATTTTAGAGTACAACTGAAAATTTCACTACAAATTTACAAGTTTTAATTTTTGTTTACTGGCGTTAAAATATGTAGTGTCCATAAAAACGTGAAGCAGGCTCACTCCAGTGAAGTGTGATCTGCGCTGCTGTGTTTTGTTGCATTCATGATCCTTCCGTGTGTGTCGGCGAGAACGGAGCACAATCCAACACTTTTTTAGAAAAGCATAAGAAGCAAAGCAGAACTATCTAAAACAGTTTGGAGATTAAAATAATTGTGAAATAGGTAAAAAAAGACCGATTGAACCTTTTAATGACATTGCTCTGAGACCTTCAAAACACGCAACGCACACGGACTTAATTGCAATTTGAAAATCACACTAAGGATATTGCAGTTCATTATTAATGTTGGTGGGCTATATCGTTGTGATGAGTGGGTTCCCAGTTCCCGCCTCCTTCTTCCTGTGATTGTGAAGATTTTAATGTTTTACACTGGTGCCGAAGCCAGGGAGGAAGGAGGGGCGCGCTGCCGAAGATCCTTCGCCGCTGGGGTGAATCCGCAGTGCCATCGAGCAGGGCGAAGGAGTCTGCCGCCGAGGGTGCTCGATGTGGTGGGCTGGAGTGAGTTGCCGGGGGGGGGGGGGGGGGGGGGGCGAACTCACTCCAGCCCACCGCCTCGATGACTCCTTCGTGGAAAGAGGTGGGAACCGGCGGACAATCAAACAAAGTTTTAATAACCAAATAAACACAAAACAGCGCGACAGCCCCTCTCGGATGACTGCCGTGCACAAATAAAAAACAAACACAAAATAAAACCCAGGCCTGGTCCTCTCTCGTCCTTCACTGTCATCGCTCCTCTTTTGTATCTTTCCGATCTCCTCCGTGGTTCTTGAGACCGGTGAGTGTTGCTCATTTCCCAATCACTCCACCGGCCTAGCTCTGTTCCCATGGCACTAGGCCCCGCCCCACTCGTCACATTCGTGCAGCCCTAGACTGAACTGTGTTAGTGTCTGTGTGTCATTGAAACGCAAAATTAGCTGCAGCCAAGTGACTTTGTGCGACCCACCTTGTTCCATTCCGTGACCCACGAGTGGGTCGCGACCCACAGTTTGAAAACCCCTGGTCTAACTGAATGCAAGAAAACTGAATGAAATTATATGATATTAAAGCATGTTTTTAAAAGACTATTTATTTATTGTTATTTACCCATTTAATTCTAGCAATTTAATGGCTGTGTCCAGTATGATTGAAATTTAAAGTGTGTATCTCCCTAATTACAGAGAGGGTTTACCCAAAAATATCAATCATTTACATCCTTTATGTCGTCTACACGTGATAAACCTGTAGGTTTTGATTACCAGCATTCTTCAAAGTATCTTCTTTTTAGTTCTGTTGAAAAACAAAATGTCAGGGGTTTAAAAAAGAAAGAAAAAAAGATGGGGACTTGATGTAACAATGTAAATGACAGAAATTCTGGGTTAACTATACTTTTAATTAATAAATTAGTAGAAACTCTTTTCACACACTTTTAACAGTGAATCCCATAATAAAATGCTTGAAAAATACACTTTCAATAGATCTATATCTTCCTGTTGATCAGTTCGTCTCTTTAGTTAAGATTCCCCCAATTGTTGCAGAAAGTATTATATTACATGATATAATCATGGTCAGAGCAGACATGTACTTGAACTTACTTTCATCGACTCATCGACTGTAGTCAGTTACATGTGTTTTGGCTGGTGAGCACCTGTACATACAAATCTGCTTACATAACAACTGTAAAAGCTTGTAATTGTCATTGTAAAAATTACTGCAACTAGCTTATATTTAGTGAACTGAGATTATTTGAAAATAAACATTATTTTCAAATAATCTCAGTTCACTAAATATAAGCTAGTTGCAGTAATTTTATATAAAATTCTATAATCATTATACTAATAGTACAAACAAATCCTCTTCACTCTAACATCCTTGAAGTAGGTACATTCATAAAAATAAGAATGTAGAAACTAAAATTACAAACTTTTCTCCTTGTATGCGCTGGACTGTCATCATCCTCCTCTTCATCATCTGTTTGTTTGCAGATCGAAGTGTTGTTCGTCAAAGTTAAGTGCAGCGTAACTAGACTAACATAGATCAAAGACCAAAGACCAAAACATGTTTTAATAGCTTTAGGTGGAAATTAAAAGTTTTCTGGCAAATCATCAGTTTCACACGCAAATTTAACCTCTTGCGAGTTACACTATGAACTTGGTTACTTAAAATTCTCAAATTTAAAGACGCATCTATGCTTACAAGAAATATTTATTCAAAAAAATCCCATACATCCACATCTTTTGGTAAATAATCCATTGTGATTTATTGTTATCAGTACAGCAGACTGACGGTCATAAAAAATGGCAGCTGCAACACCGTGTGACATCCTACGAATACACACAAATAAAAAAAAAAGCATAATACATTTTACCAAAAGTTTTTACTTCAGCGTGTAAATTGAAGTTATCTGTATTGAGTACACCTGCGATCCTCTTATTAGTGGGTTTATCTCAAGCATTTAAGAGACCAAGCATTTGGTCTGACAGTCTGAGACTGAGCAAAAAATTATTAGCCACCTCCTTAAATGGAGATGGGACACTAAAGGAGGTGTTTGCACTAAAATTCGGGAATTAGCATGAGCCCTCATGACTGTACTTTCAGCTCCACCCCTTATCTTTACCATATTCTTACAGACTCTTTATAATATCTCAGTTTCTTTTCAGGACAGAGCAACTGTAAGAGAGTTCACAGCTTTCCGCCGACAGCAGAAACACACAGGTATGTGTCATATTACATAAAGTTTGGGAGTTTTGGATTGATTTCAGATTATCTGTTTCCACAGACAAACATATACATTTAAGATTGATGTATTTGAATTGCATATAATTTATATACGTAAATGTTCACAGTGTTAAGATTACTGAAAACTTCATGTGATGCATATTTGTCAGTCATAAATAAAACAGGTAAGATTTTTGCAAATGTAGCTATTAATAAACAGAAAATGTTTTAAATACACAGTGATAAGGTTTATATGATTATTATCAATAAATCCAATTTGTTTCATTAATTTTTTGTTAAATTATTGTATATTGCTTGTTCCACAGTTAGGTTTTTGTTTAAGCTTTTTAAGTGCACTGTTATGTCTGGACACAAATAATTGTTAATGCTAAAGCTGAGATAAAAATAATAGCAATATTATGTAAGCTGAATTTATCAACAGATGATATGAGGGATATCAGGTAATTCTCAAAGTCAGGTCACAAGTGATCTTATTTACCCTTCCTTTTATTCCTTTTATTTTTATTCATCTGACCATTCGTTGATGTTACAGTGTTTAATGTCAGTAATTGTCAGCAGCTACTATTAAAGCTTTCACTTTAACAATGTTTGATTTGAAACGTTTGATGCAGATTCTCTTTTTTTGGAATCCACGCATTCCGCTGATTTCGGTTTCTAACAACTTGAACTATTGGCAGTTAAAATGTTGGCAAACTGGCTGATCGGGACTCAAACTGAGACGATCTGTTCTCATGAGAACACAGTTGATAATTAAGTCACACTTAAAAGAAAATTGCCTTGCCAGTGTTGAATATGGATCTGTCACACTATTAAAGCACCCGTTTTCTCAGTTACAGACTGCTGTTAATGGAAAGAGGAAAATTGCCCCCTCCATATTCACCAGTGGCCCACAACAACATACCCGGCCCAGGAATGCAGGTTGCCTTTCAAACCCAGCCAGGTCAGTTGACCCTCTGGTTCTGAACCGTAACCATGTTCATGGCGTCATTTTTTTCCATCAGTGATCATGGTCTACCGTACACAACCCACTACTGACAGTCATGACATCCAGCATAACTTAAGCATCTACATCTCGCATAGATCATGGCAGATGAGACTTCTTTCAGAAGGAATGCTTCCGCATACCACAGTGTTACTGTAAACACCCAGCATTTCTAGAAAATATGTGACTTATTTTCATTTTTTCCGACTGACTGCAATATTTGCTATCTAAAATTGAGCATATATTTGATAAATGTATAAAGTGTTTTGGTAGTTAAGTGCATTTTGAGGGTGGAATGAGCTGCTGTGCAAAGATGAAAGTTGGTTAGGGGACTGTGTGAAGAGTTTTGGAAAAGTGATAGAAGTATTGAGAAAAACTAACAATTGTTAAAAAAAACTGTAATTTAAGTAAAAACAACAACAACAACAATAGTCTGAATGTCAGTGTTTACTGGAAACACTTTTTATGCTTAAGTTATAAATGTAAATCAATTTGATAAATAAGATAAATCCAACCTTTTTAAAAAAGAAAATAAATCCTGTCATGCCACCATTTGGAGATGATGATTGTCTGTTTTTTGCAGCTCCAATGGCCACAGTTTACCAACCCCAAGCTGCCCAGATGCAAGTCATGGCTGCACCTCAGCCTGTATATATGCCTGCCCCTGGTGAGTGTTAATGTGCTGTGGGTGTCTGGTTCTGTGGGTTTCATCACCAGCTTGTTTCTCTTTCAGCTCCAGCACAGCCTGTAATTCATATGGTCCAAAATCCTCCGCCAGTCCAAGGTGAGCAGTAAACCCTTTTTATTCATCCGACCATTCGTTGATGTTACAGTGTTTGATGTCAGTAATTGTCAGCAGGTACTATTAAAGCGCTCACTTTAACAATGTTTAATTTGAAATGTTTGACGCAGATTCTCTTTTTTTGGAATCCATGCATTCCGCTGATTTCGGATTCTAACAACTTGAACTATTGGCAGTTAAAATGTTGGCAAACTGGCTGATCGGGACTCAAACTGAGACGATCTGTTCTCATGAGAACACAGTTGATAACATAATTAAGTCACACTTAAAAGAAAATTACCTCAATCGTGGCTGCAGCTCAGCCTGCATTTATGTTTGCCTCTGGTGCGTGTTGATGTGCTGTGAGTGTCTGGTTCTGTGGGTTTTCATCACCAGCTTGTTTCTCTCTCAACTCCAGTGACACAGCCTGTAATTCATATGGTC
Organism: Carassius carassius; assembly: GCF_963082965.1. Taxonomy (NCBI): domain Eukaryota; kingdom Metazoa; phylum Chordata; class Actinopteri; order Cypriniformes; family Cyprinidae; genus Carassius; species Carassius carassius. The sequence goes on from NC_081761.1 coordinate 35,256,181, forward strand.
CAAGCTCCTGCGCCGGCCCAAGGTGAGCAGTAAACCCTTAGATTACTCTGTGTTCAAATACTAGAAGGTTTTATCAAGCACAAGATTAATCTATGTGACATGTTAGAGGACATCAGTATTACTTTGTTTTCTTAATCTTTTTTAGTGCACTGTGATGTCTGGACACAAATAATTGTTAATGTTAAACCTGAGATAATAGCAATATTATGAAAGCTGAACTTATTAACAGATGAGTGCGATGAGTGTCTGGTTCTGTGGGTTTTCATCCCCAGCTTGTTTCTCTTTCAGCTCCAGCGGCTCCTGCTCCAGCCCAGGGTAAGAAGTAAAGCCTTACTTTGTGTTCAAATACTAGAAGGTTTCATCAAGCACAATGCATCGGTGTGACATGTTAGAGGTTTAAAATCATAATATTATACATTTTTATCAGTATTAAAGTGGTCATATGATGTTGCTAAAAAGAACATTATTTTCCATTATTTTCCACATACTGTTTATTATTGTTGCTCCTCTATGCCCCACCTTTCTGAAATGAGTCGATTTGTACAAAGCTCACCGGTCTGAAAAGCGAGGTGTGCTGTGATTGGCCTGCTATCCAGTTCATTGTAATTGGCTGAATACCTCAAGCGTGTGACGGAAATATTACGCCCCTTACTGTAATGCAGTGTGTTCTGGCACAATACAAAAACAATAAAACCCATTATAAACGAGGCATTTGTTGCCGTGTTAATTTCATCAACGAAGACGAGGACAAAAAATATTTGTTAACGAACATTTTTTCTGTGACTGCAATGAGAAGTTGATGAGCTAAGCCTATATGATGATGAAAACTATGATTAAATTTATGCCGTGTCTTCGTTAACAGGACGAGAGGGGACTATAATGTTATTTGTGGAACATCCTTCAAAATGTTTACATAGTCTCAGTGTGGCAGCTGCAGTGGATGGTAGACTACCAAAACGCTCAATGGCCTCAGCACCCGAAGGGGTAGGGATAAGGTGACCAGACGTCCCGTTTTACCTGGCAATCAAAATTCATTGTCGTTGTTAGTGAAGGAGGGATAGGCAGAATCGCGCTGATAGATGTGCTGTCTCTATCTCGTGCATGCTTCACTTCTTCAGTGCTCATATACAGCGTGTGATCAGTTCTCAGGGCTCAGGTACACACACAGCAGTCCAAAGGTCTTTCGTGTAGAATATCTCAAGCAAATTCAGTTAAATGAACATGAACAGGTGGATGAAAACTGAACCTGTGTCAATATTACATGCATGCCTTCCATCTTAAGTATACATCCGTATCAATAATGTTAACCAACAGAAGATGTTAATTAAATGTACACGTCAAGCAAGCCTACACTGTAAAAATTGTGCCGTTAAAAAAAAACAGTAATTTACTGGCAGCAGGTGTGCCAGTAAAGTAATGTTAATTTACAGCTCTCAACCATTCATTTACAACTTTTTACAGTGTTTTACCGTAATTCTACCATGGAAATTAACTCCATTCTTAATATAAAACTACAAACACTTAATGTGTAGTAGTAAAGTAACTAAACATGACTTTAACTCAAATCACTGCAGTTCATTGTCAGCTTTGAATTTGCTGAAGTACTCAACACAGAGATCACCAGTGTATCAGTGACACCACATTTACTGTCTTTATATAAAGCAACAAATATCAGTGATTGTGGCTCATCATTGAGTAAAGCACAATTTCTACAAAACTACAATAAACTAACAGATCTCTCTTATGTAAAAACACATTAATACAGTTGGGTTCAGCATTTACTCTCCTTATCAGTGTATGACTTTGCATAACTTTTTTTCTATGGATGTTCGTAAAATATATAAAATTCACTTTTTTTTAATTTGGTAAATGTGACTTTTACGTTTTACAGTATATTGCTGTTTTTTTCCTAGACTTAACAGCAACAAACTGTAGAAAAACAGTTATTTACTGGCTGCCAGTTTGTTGCCGTAAATTAATTACAGTTTATTACTGTTAAATTATGTTTAAATCTTTAACCCTTTAAACCCCACAACAAAATCCTCAGTTTTAAATGAACACTTATAATGTGTGCACACTACAGAGTGTTAGAGTAACACTGAATCAGTGAAGTTAATGAGATAATTCTGTGATTAATTGATGATTGAGCATTAGTGATGAACCGCTGCTGTTAACAAACAGAATCACTGAAGAAAAGAGAAACACAAGAACTACTACAACTGACTTCAGCCACAGCCTTAGATGAAATCAACTGAAATAAAATACATGAAATCTCTCAAGATCTGATTAAACAACTCCTAAAACAGTTTCACCAGATTCACATTACTAACCAGACTGACTTTATTTCTGTCAGACGTCTACAGAAGATCTTATGGAGAGTTAAATAGGTTTAGGTGTTTTTTTTCTCACTACCATGATGGAGATCAGTGTTTACTTTAGTTGTGCTCTTGAACCGTGACTTTTCAACACTTTTTTTTGACACAGGTTTTGTCCTGCTGGTACCCAGCATGCATTGCATTATGAACCTTTTGGTTGTCACCATTGTTGAGGTTCATATGCTGATTGTTGAGGTCTCTCTTTAAATGTTAATGACATAGAAACTCAAAATATTTTAAAACAAACTGTTTTTAGTAGTGATGGGATTTATGGCTCTTTGAGGGGATCCGGATCTTTGCGATCCGTTCCTTTCAAAGAGCCGTTCAAAAGAACAAAAGGCTCTTTTGGCTCTTTTTAAATATTTAGTCAGTTTTAAGAAGCTAGCTTGGGGGCATCTCAGTTTATCCTGGAAATAATCACTGGGAGGAATGATGAGGTGAGATTTGTAGTCAAATAATTAAAACTCAGATATCACACACCAATATCTGAGTTTGAATTATTCTGAAATATTGATTATTACCTCATTTGTCATGTGTGGACTATATTCCATAGGGTTGCACAAATCCCTCTGCTTAGACAGTGACATCACTATTTTGGATTTACCTTTAGTACAAAGTGTGTGTGTGTGTGTGTGTGTGTGTGTGTGTGTGTGTGTGTGTGTGTGTGTGTAAAGCTACGTTGACTTATGTTATTCATACAATACCTACTCAAATAAACATCAAAAACAAAGCCGGCTGCAATGAATTTCTGTGCAAAACAGCTTTTACTACAAACACTTTCACACAAGAACATTGTTATCACACAAGAACATTTTGATAGAAAACAAAAAATATTTAAAGTAGATAAAATTAGAATAAATAAAATGGAAATGTCTACATACTACATACTATTACTACTGTAAACTTTGCAAATAGGACATCAGCCCCTTCAAGTCAATGAACAATAACAAAGTGGGCTGCAATGAACATGCACAACTAATAACTAATATCATCACGCTATAAAGGGTTGGCCTGCGCTGGGTGCGCCCCTCCCCCTATAACTGTTCTGTCTCGCGGAGGAGCTCATTTGTGTGCATCTGTGTGAAACACGCATAGGAAAAAAGAACGACAGAAAGAACGGCTCCCCTCCAGCCGCGACTCGGCTCCCATCGTTCATGTTTATGAGCCGTTCAAAAGAATCGGTTCGTTCGCGAACGTCACAACTCTAGTTTTTAGATCTTTATGTTCATCACATCACTGTTCAGTCTTACAATATATATTAAAGAAAAAAAGAATAACAGTTGTAATAACAACTTAACCACTGATTTCTAGTTATGTCCTCTTTTGGAAGACCAAAAAAAGTAGTTTCGCTTTCACAACGAAACAGTGTCTCCACAACATGGTGCCGGTGGCAACAGCAAGAATCAAAGTTACGCCTTCTTTCTTTGCGTGAACATTTGGCTGGCGTTATGCAAAAAATCCCACATTGTGATGTAGACATGTGGGGGCGTGTTTAAACAAGCTGTTTTAGGGGTGAGTGTTTGACTCTTAACTTTTTTTTTAAGAATATCTCTTTGGGTTTGAGACTTTAGTCTTTGCAACTTTACTCATCTTCTTTATGCACCAATAGCTTGTAACACCCCAAATAGAAAGGAAAACTTGAAATCGCATCATATGACCCCTTCAACTCTTTTTCTATGTATTTATAGATGCAATAATTATTCCACCAAATCTGACTACTGCTGCGGGGCGCATGAAATGTCATTACTGCCAGAAGGAGGTCGTAACAGAGGTAAAATACGTCAATGGCATGTTGGTGTGGGTCCTCGTTGGAACTCTTGGCTTTTTAGGGTAAGGAATCATATTCATCAGATTCAAATGTATCAAACTGATATAAGAAAAGAAACCACACTCATTTTTTTCATTCCAGGATCTGGCCGTGTTGTTTGATTCCTTTCTGTGTGAACGGCTGCAAGGATGTAAAGCATACCTGTCCCAACTGCAAAACCACCGTCAGTGTGTACAAACGCATGTAGCTTGCTCTGAAACAAAGAAAATCTGATCGACCAAAATAAAAACTTTGAGTGTCAGAAATAGCAGCATTATCTGGATTTTAGGGGGAAAGCAAGGTTGGTTGCAGGACTTTTTGCATTTCCTTCTGTTTTTCAGAGACTGTGTGTGTTAGAAAAAGCCACAATTTTAATGCTTTAAAGCTACATCTGTCAGTTGTAATGTGTGAATATATGATAATAAATGTACAAATTGTTCTTAAACAGACAAGATCAAATGCTACAATTGACCCCAAACAGCGGTTCTTTAAAATTATTTTAAGAAATAAATCTGTAAAATAACAGAAAAAAAGCGGCACCATTAATTTTGTTAATTTTTATTTATTATAAAATATAATACAATGTTGTGAAAAATACATGTAAAAAAAGTAAATACAGTAAAGCAAAATGTTTGTTGTACAATAAATAATTTCCCTAAAATTAATACAGGTAGGTGTGCCTTGTATTTAAAAAAATATTTCAGTGCATGCTACAAAAGTTGTACTCTAGTACAGCTACCTTTTACTGTAGTTACCTCCCAATTTTTTTCTGTGCCCCTCTGGCCACCTTTATTTCCAGGACACCCTGATGACATTTTCAATATGCACAATAAAGACAATTACATTCACATGTGCATGCTCATCTGCTTTCTCTTAATAACTAAGTTCTGAAGTCACTTAAATGCAAATGTTAAGGGAAGATTTTGTTTTATAATTGTGCAAACATTATGGGAATATTGCTTTTGGATGACTCTACTCAGAACATTCTAAAACAAGTAGTAAAATTTAAAAATGGTTAGATGAACACCCAACTAAAATATTTCAGGAAAAACATTGAATAAATGATCTATCAATAAAGAAATAAAAGCAAATTATTTGAAATCAAATGAATGCAAAGATGAAGGTTGAGGGAAAATGTACCAGCCCATCTGCAATGGGTTTCAGTGTTTTCACAGATATGTCATCTACACTTTACCTCAAATATGGGTCTCCATCGACCACAGTCCAGTTCACAGAGGTCCTGGTCAATGCAGATAAGTGTTCAGCACAAAAGACCAATCATTTCTGTTTTATTTCACGTATTGAGAATCGTTCCCAGCACTAGAGTGTGAAATATACTGAATGAATTGTCATACAAACTCATTTTGAGAGCATTAGTGTGTTTCCTTTAGACTAGATGGCATACTAGCTTCTAATCAGCAACATTACCTGTCCTCACTGCCTGGAGGAATAATTTAATCTTATTGAGAACCAGTGTTGGGGAGTAACTAGTTACATGTAACGGCGTTACGTAATTTAATTACAAAATTAATGTAACTGTAATTAGTTACAGTTACTAAGAAAAAATGAGTAATTAAATTACAGTTACTTATGAAATTTTTAACGATTACAAAGGGGATTACATTTGAATATTTACACACATCCACATACAGATTTAACTGATTCCTTTCCCAAATTGCACTGACTATTCTGAGACATACATCCTAATAATTTCCGGGATGCGGAAACACAAGTCTAGTTTGTAGAATCCAGTCATAAAAACGAAATGCCTAACGCGGACGGAACATGCCACATTTTGGATGACTAAATCAAAAGTAGGTCAGTACACTTGAATCAAAACATGACATCGACTAGTGTCTGTAAATATTAAGCCCCAAAAATGCAATATATGACTCCTGCACGTTCTGCGTGTCTGTGGAAATCAGGCGCGGACTGGACACCGGGAGAACCGGGACAATTCCCGGTGGCCTGGCAGCCGATTTTGCCAGCTATTTTAATATCATTATTGTATAATTGCCTGCTGAATGTACTAAAGCGATCATTTGCGAATCCGCCGTTTGATAATTAAATCGCTAATAAGTCATGAATTGTTAGTCATGACTCGCGCCTCTCCGCGCCTCCGCCAAACGGTTTGGATCAGACTCAGAGTAATCAATGCAAGAGAGAGAGAGAGAGAGAGAGAGAGAGAGAGAGAGAGAGAGAGAGAGAGAGAGAGAGAGAGAGAGAGAGAGAGAGAGAGAGAGAGAGAGAGAGTGAGAGAGAGAGAGAGAGAGAGAGAGAGAGAATAGAGAGGACTGCTGGAGCAGAGAAGCAGAACTACTGTTCAGTTTCATCTGTAAAGATGCTTTTTTGTCTTTGTTTTTTTATTTAATTAATCAAGCAGCAGCACGTTGCTCATCAGTCATCACTCAAAATACTTTATAAAGGACATCATTATTATCTGTTGTGATGTTACAGTAGTAATTTAGCTGAAAAAAAATCAGATTTTTTTTTATAGGTTTAGGGGGAGCTACGACAGACAACAACACAACCCTTACGAAAATTAACGTTTTAATATATTACTATAAATCCAGAGAAAATAGTTACTATTGTTTAACTGTGGTAACCAAAAATTTAAAATGATTTTACAAATTGAGTTATTTAAAAATAAATACAAATCCATTTGCAAAAAACAAAACAAAACAAAACAAGGTTATTGTATATAGGCTAAAAAAAGCATGGTCAATTTTTGTAAGGGAAAAACATGACTCGTGTACAGTATTAGGATTTTTCTATAAAGATATTGTAGTATTGTAGAGTATTGTATTGTAAAGTATAGTTTTGTTCAATCTTGAGTATTAAAGTCATGAGAGAGATGGATAACAGGGCAAAATAAAGAGACGGAAGAGAAAAATGGAAGTGAAGGTGCAGTTCAGGAGAGAACTAATAATTATTTTGCATGTCCCTAAATTAAAGATTTAAACCTTTTTTTTTATCTCAGGTCCATACCAAAAATAGTATTGTCCATGAATTTGTTTGTATGAGTTTGAATTTTCCAGTCTGAATGTTTTTCCCAGTCCGCCCCTCCTGTAAATTAATGGCAAAGACATGGTTTCATTTACTACAGATAGGCCTACTGAAGCTCGCAGTGTTTTCAACCTCTGCCATCTCAATATAGGAGTACACGAGCACATAAACATAATTTCTAGAACTGCTTTGTGTCACTTAATGTGCATTTTACTTATTTTGAGAAAACTATCATCATATACAAAGAGACAGCAGTTTCAAAAAAACACCAATGTTTCAGGAGTTTATTACACAGAATACGACACATGCTTATTAGATAACTGTATTTAAGTTGATGTATATGCTTTTATTTATTATTCTTTAATTTTCACACATTTAGAAAAGTAATCAAAAAGTACTCAAAAGTAATTAGTTACATTACTTTAATAAAGTAATTGAAAAAGTTACAATACTATTACATTTTAAACAGGGTAACTTGTAATCTGTAACCTATTACATTTCCAAAGTAACCTTCCCAACACTGCTGAGAACACATAGCTCCAGACTTACTGTCTAAATGTTTATTTGTTACTAGAATACTTACAAACCTCTAAACAAACATCACAATCTGAAACCAAACCTCTTTTACTCCAATTCAGCACAAACATGGGGTTTATCTGTATTACATACACCTACACTCTTCTTGTTATGTCAAGCGTTTAAGAGAATATGAAGGTCAGCAGTCTGAGACCGAATAAGCTGACTGATATACTGTAAGACTGGTTGGGAAAAAGATGAGACATTAGGAGTCGCTGGAAATTTAGGCATTTTGTGAACATACTCCATCTGACCATTCAGTTAGGAACTCAGTTTTGCATGATGCTGAGGAACTTCTGAAAACAGATTATCATTGGCGCTCATACTTGTAATTCAGCTCCACCTCTTATCTCTGCCATGTACTATCCAGTGATATCTATAGTGAAGAGCATCGGCATTTCCACAGCTTTCCACCGACTGCAGAAACACACAGGTATGTGTCATATATTATGATTTTGGTGTATTAGCTCGAAAAAGATAGGAATCATTGTCTTTATTTTGCATTATGTGCATCCACACAGTCACATTTGTGATGTTTGGATACAGATAACGGTTATATGAGAACATGAGATAAAGATAATGACAATATATCAAAAGGCTGACATCCACAGCAACCTATGACTTATAATCTTTATCACTGCCCTCACCCTCACTGTTTCTATTCTCTTTGATCATCAACAACTTTTTTTTATTACTATAACCTCATTTTCTGATGCTCTGCTCTCACTATCATCTATAAGTTAAAAAAAAGAAACATACAAACAGTCACCTAAAACATGAACAAAGGTTATTATGCAGCCTGCTAATGTTGAACAATAGTACCAGTGCAGTCAGTCTGTTTTTTTGTTTTTTTGTTTTGTAGATCTGTCAAACGATTGAAGCCCTCTCTTGTTTTTTCTCATTGACAGATTGCTGATAACGAGACAATACTGGACAATACTGCCCTCGATATCCAGCACCACCTGGGGTCCGAACCAACATTCCCTAGCAGCCACAACAGGTCGTCTATAAAAAACCCAAAGGTCAGTGGACCCACACTCTGATTTTCAGTTCAGATATATTATCAGCCAGTTGTAACCATAGTGGTTTTATAATGACCACCTGCAAAGAAAGTCAAGGCAGCAGTAATAGCATCTGGCTCGGCTCAGTGTTCATCTTCAGTTCTCTCTTCACAGCAGTTCAGTCAGTGTACTGTTTGAGTAAATGAATTACTCCGGGAAATTGGTTTGTTTGAACTCAGAGGGAGTGTCAGCCACATTAAAAAAGTTAACAGCTTTAGTCATTTGTGGATTAATGCTTATTGGAGACGCGAACTGTTTTAAACGATTCAGTTCGATTTGGTGAACTGGTTCAAGAAGATCCGGTTACATCGAATGATTCGTTCGTGAACAAGATATCACTAAACTGCAAAGTTTTGAACTCTCTCACAACAGACACAGAAGACACGACAATGCTGAATAAAGTCGTATTTTTTGCTATTTTTGGACCAAAATGTATTTTTGATGCTTCAAAAAATTCTAACTGACCCTCTGATGTCACATGGACTACTTTGAAGATGTTTTTCTTACCTTTCTGGACATGGACAGTGGACCGTACACACAGAAGTGTGTGTATGGTCGAGGGGAGGGCATGCCCCACCCTCCCCTCGTCCTCTCGCCGCGCCGTCGGGTTTCACCGAGCGCCAACCTCCCGCTCTCTCTCGTGAGGCCAATAAGGAAGTGACTAAAACTGCAATTCATCGACTGGCCGCTTGAGGCTGGCTGCAAAAGGGAGTCAGTTCCATAGACTCCCCATGTTAAAATGCCCAACTTTACAGCAGGAAAAAACATGTTTACAGCCTGGTTCAAAAAATTATTTTGGTCTAAATAGCTAATTTTGCCCTTCATGACAACTGTGAGGGGGGTGAATTTTTTTATAACTCATCCATTTAAATAATATTAAGACTTAAAGTTCTGCATAATTAACGGCGTAGCCAATTGAGTGACAGGTGGATTGCCGCTGCTGACACTGCCGTCGTGCTGGTTGGGTGTGGCTTCAGCAACTAGCTCCCGCCTTTTTGCCCAGTTTTGATTGTCCGGCAGAGTCACGCGTTGACGCGCTGCCAAGATGGCGACGGCCCGCTCTACACACTTTAGGTTTCAAAAACACACTTCAGGAGACTACGGGTGACGTCACGGACACTACGTCCATGTTTTTATACAGTCTATGTGTTTCACACAGGAAGACCAGCGCCCCACTTCGGTTGCGAGCAGCTTGAATTAGTTCAAAGACACTCTGCTTCGGACACTAAAAGTTTTCAGCATACACATGATGCATCTGTACAGAATAGTACATTACAGGTTATGATCATATTATATTTGTCTCTCCATGTAACTGCAGTGGTAGCTGCACCTCCTCGTCTGACTGAAGTCCCGGGGCAGATGAAATGTCTTCGCTGTCAGCTAGAGGTCGTCACAGAGACAATCTTCATCAGTGGCCTGATGACGTGGGCCATCGCAGCAGGTCTTGCCCTTTTAAAGGCCATGTTGCAGGTTAACCACCACTTTCGATTAATGGGTACATAAATCCATCAAGATATGTATATCATTTTTAAAATGTCTCAAAAATAGTCTTAAAGACCTTTTTTTTAAGTTTTTGGTATTAACAGTTTTTTTATGCAACCGGGCGATGACGTCACGTTGGGGAGAAGTCAAAGCAAGGTAGCCTCAGTCTAGTATGATGCCGCGTTCCAGGCAACCCGTAACCCGTGTTTTTCCAACCTTAAACCCATGAAAGTGCACAGGAACGGCAATCAAACTCGTGACTTCCCACCCGTGAATTCGTGTCTCATACTAGATCGATGTACTCCCGAGTTCCGAGGTCACACAGCACGCGAAACAACAATGACAGCCCCTACGGATAATACTGCCTACGGATGCAGTTTATGCAAGTGGCACACGTTGAAAAAACGATTTTAGGTCAATGTACCGTTGCAATAAAAAAAATAATCTAGTTACAATTCCTTGCACTCAGAAAGTTTGGCATAACTTGCCTGGAACGGTACAAAGTCGTTAGTCGTGGTATGAAAGTGATTACGAGCTCAAAAACCTGCCTGGAACACAGCATCAGAACTATAGCGACTGACTGGGATGAGGAAGAGGTGGCAAGAGCCAACATGTATGATGACCTGCAGCTGTGTAATTTCGAACCTGCCAGACGTGAGAGGGCAAATGAGGAATTGCCAAGAACTGATGTCCGTCAAAGCTTATTAAATGCATGGTCCGAAGAGAATGAGTAGAGAGTTGGTGAAGTGTCCTGGTGAGTTGCTATCGTTTAACATTGCAGCAATGAGCACTGGAGCTAGTCTACGAGCAGCAGTGCACAATAACGACACACACACACACACATATATATATATATTATTATTATTTATTTATTTTTTTTACTGTCATTGAGTAGCACCGAGTGAAAAATCAACGTTTTCTTTATATCTAGTGGCAGTGATCATGACGTTAGTTCAGATAAGTACCGGTAACCTTTGTCATAGTGTCGTAGAACTGGTAAACTTTGTTTTTGTCATCTAGAAATAGAAGGTATCATGCTAGCTATATGGACGTTTCTAAGCGTTTATCTCTTCCTCCGGTGAAAATGTTGTTGCGTGTGTGTCGCTGTGTTTGGCAGGTGCTTGTGTGGGTGCTGTCCCGTGGAAACTGCGCTGAAAAGCTTGTGCTGTAGGGAAGTGAGTGCGTTTGGGCCGCTGTTGGTCAATATCTATCTATCTGTCTGTCTGTCTATCTATCTATCTATATCTATGTATTTATCTATTTATCTATAATCTGCGCTATCTGAATACTCTCGTCTACTACTCGTCTCTCTAGTCACTCTCAATGCTCTCAAGGCGGGCTTTGTTAAATTCTCTCCCCAACGTGACGTGATGCAATGCATTATGGGGGAAAGGAGACCGCTGTAAGATAGTACCTACTTTTTCGTATTATATTCCGTTTTGTGATACCCAACAACATAAAATACAATGGATAACAGTTTAAATGTTTATTACCAACAAGAAAATTGCACAAATTCGTAAAAAAATTTACCATGCAACACAGCCTTTAATGTAAGGAACTGCATTCTCACATTGACTTTTGACCATCTGGTACACTTTGCAAGAACTGCCCACTTAGAGAAGGGTCTGGCTGACTGACCAAAATTTGTATGTGATATATTTAAATATATATTTATTTACACATTTATAATGAAGCTGTTATTTTAGTACAGTTAAAATGAATATCAAATAACTGACATATGCTTTAGTATGTTTCCAGCTAACAAGAAACATTTTTAGAATTTTGGTAACATTCTGGAAAGGTTATTACCTAAATTCTTAATAGAACATTCATTCAGAGTTATCTGGTCTTCAATATTGATCTCAAAACTATTTGTACAAAATTATAAAATAGAATGTTTCCTAAATGTTCAAATAGTTAACTGGAAGAAAGTTTGACAAACATTTTTAAAAACTGGACTCTGAATGTTCAGAGAACAATCAGAAATAATATTTTCATTACCTAATGGTAACATGAGCAAAATGTTATTTTGTTAGCTGGTTAAACGCATCAGAATAAGTGTACTTCTTGATATGAGAAATCACTCTTTTCTGTTTTCTGTCCAGAATCTGGCCGTGTTGTTTGATCCCTTTTTGTTGGAATTCCTGCAAGGACGTAGCACATCTATATATATACACATACATACATACACACACATATTATATATATATATATTTGCATAAATAGGGAAAGTGAAACCCATATTGGCTTGTCATGTCATGGTGGTGTTTTCTTTTGAATTGGGAAGTTATATATTGATATATATTTTTATATGATATATGATTTTTCCTTTTCTTGTTCTTTTTTTAAATTGTAAATTTATAATGAACTGCAGGATGTAGGATACTTATCATGCATACACGTCTCATATCATATTGTTTGTAACAATGTTTCAATGCATGTAACAATCATGCCTTTGTATGTTCTACTGCATTCTATACTGCAAGATGTGAAGTCAGCGAAAATTAACAAAATGATTTGATTGTGACCGAACTAAGGGAACGTTCCAATGTTACATTTATGTGAACGTTACTTTTAAATGTTTTCTAAACGTTCTGAAACAAGTAAAGTTTTAGCTAAGCTATCCACACATCCTACTAAAACGTTTCAGAACTATATAATTAGCTAACGTTCCTTGGACTAATTTGTTTTCGAGAACGTAAAGACCAGATAACGATTTCGTAACGTTACTGGGAGACGTTTGTTTGTAACTTTGAGAGAACTTTGGCAAAACATTAGTTCCCTGTTTATAGACTCAGAAGGCGCTCGTTCAATAGGGCTTGGGCGCCAAGTTGCATTCTGGGACATGGCGGCCATGTTGCTGGCCTCGCGAATGTAAACATACAGCAAGTTGAACGAGAAGAGCAGAGTTGCGAGAAAGAAAAAAGATGTTAAAATCGCGAAAAGGTTGTGGGTTTTATAGGGATACGCTAAATAGGGATGCCAGGGACCGGTATGTGGACAAAATCTGGGCTATTAACGGTTTGGATTCATATGAAATTCCCAACAAAGAGTGGAGTACCGACGACGACTTGCTGCCGCACTTTGCATTACAGATATCTTCGGCTACCTTGTTTGTTTGGTGAGCGCCTACACTTCAGAATTGTTCCGAAGCTACAAGTCCTTGCAAAATCATAGAACCGGAACAGCGGCAAACATCCGGTAATCCGCGCTCTACCTAGCTGCTAGTTTAGTAACCGTTAGTGCTAACAACCATTCACACATGGACTTTTAACAATGTGTTTCAAAAGTGTAGTTAGTAGCTGTCAACCCTCCTGTTTTTTCCGGGGTTCTCACGTATTTGAGCTCTTTTCCCGCTGTCTTCCCGTTTTAGTATTTTCCTGTAAAATATCCCGTTAGCCCTTCAATCAGACCTGTCAAGTCTCTGTGTTGTTGTCCTGTTGCTACTTCCTTGCCCTTCCAGCGAAACAGATGTTTTCAAAGCATCGTTTTGCTTACTTGAAAGCAACCTTAGCGTGATGTTGGGCTTTTTAAGATAGCGTGGTTGTTGTGAGAGCACGATTTCATGCCAATCTGTAAGCAAAGTCACGTCAGACCTAGCTTCACAAATCGCTTAACGTTAGTTAATGCAGCAGTTTTGTATTGAATTTGAATTTTTGCTGTCAGCAGAGGGATAGCAATAAAAAGATGAATGCTGAAATTTCCCGTATTTTGGATGAGTAACCCGAGAAATTTCCCTTATTTTCAATATTGACTTAAGCTATACAGGTCCTTCTCAAAAAATTAGCATATTGTGATAAAGTTCATTATTTTTTCCATAATGTAATGATAAAAATTTAACTTTCATATATTTTAGATTCATTGCACACCAACTGAAATATTTCAGGTCTTTTATTGTTTTAATACTGATGATTTTGGCATACAGCTCATGAAAACCCAAAATTCCTCTCTCAAAAAATTTGCATATTTCATCCGACCAATAAAAGAAAAGTGTTTTTAATACAAAAAAGTCAACCTTCAAATAATTATGTTCAGTTATGCACTCAATACTTGGTCAGGAATCCTTTTGCAGAAATGACTGCTTCAATGTGGCGTGGCATGGAGGCAATCAGCCTGTGGCACTGCTGAGGTGTTATGGAGGCCCAGGATGCTTCGATAGCGGCCTTAAGCTCATCCAGAGTGTTGGGTCTGGCGTCTCTCAACTTTCTCTTCACAATATCCCACAGATTCTCTATGGGGTTCAGGTCAGGAGAGTTGGCAGGCCAATTCAGCACAGTAATACCATGGTCAGTAAACCATTTACCAGTGGTTTTGGCACTGTGAGCAGGTGCCAGGTCATGCTGAAAAACGAAATCTTCATCTCCATAAAGCTTTTCAGCAGATGGAAGCATGAAGTGCTCCAAAATCTCCTGATAGCTAGCTGCATTGACCCTGCCCTTGATAAAACACAGTGGACCAACACCAGCAGCTGACATGGCACCCCAGACCATCACTGACTGTGGGTACTTGACACTGGACTTCAGGCATTTAGGCATTTTCTTCTCCCCAGTCTTCCTCCAGACTCTGGCACCTTGATTTCCGAATGACATGCGAAATTTGTCCAAAAGTCCAGTGCTGCTTCTCTGTAGCCCAGGTCAGGCGCTTCTGCCGCTGTTTCTGGTTCAAAAGTGGCTTGACCTGGGGAATGCGGCACCTGTAGCCCATTTCCTGCACACGCCTGTGCACGGTGGCTCTGGATGTTTCTACTCCAGACTCAGTCCACTGCTTCCGCAGGTCCCCCAAGGTCTGGAATCGGTCCTTCTCCACAATCTTCCTCAGGGTCTGGTCACCTCTTCTCGTTGTGCAGCATTTTTTGCCACACTTTTTCCTTCCCACAGACTTCCCAATGAGGTGACTTGATACAGCACTCTGGGAACAGCCTGTTCGTTCAGAAATTTCTTTCTGTGTCTTACCCTCTCGCTTGAGGGTGTCAATGATGGCCTTCTGGTCAGCAGTCTTACCCATGATTGCGGTTTTGAGTAATGAACCAGGCTGGGAGTTTTTAAAAGCCTCAGGAATCTTTTGCAGGTGTTTAGAGTTAATTAGTTGATTCAGATGATTAGGTTAATAGCTCGATTATAGAACCTTTTCATGATATGCTAATTTTTTGAGACAGGAATTTGGGGTTTTCATGAGCTGTATGCCAAAATCATCAGTATTAAAACAATAAAAGACCTGAAATGTTTCAGTTGGTGTGCAATTAATCTAAAATATATGAAAGTTAAATTTTTATCATTACATTATGGAAAATAATGAACTTTATCACTGTATTGAAAGCTGTAGTATGCACTGATTACTGTTACGGTTCTAAATCACCTTAGAGGACTATTTACACAAATAATGTCCAGTAACTAGGAGAGGATTAAAGAAGCCAGAGTCATGTGTCCAATTCACTCAATGTATTAATGAAAAAATTTATTATTTTCTCACAATGTTAACACAATGTAAATGACACAATAAAACAGCATAGGCCTATGCAAAATAACCAAAACAATATTCTTTGAATCAAAAGATACAAAAATGTTGACATAAGGCAGTGAAAAGGTGTTCTTGAGAATACTCAGTCCCAACAAGTCCCAGGTTTCCAGAGAATGTCCACGTGATGAAAGGAAGGCACAGATATCTTCAGACGTCGATCCTCAGACGTGATGTCATCACATTGGAACTCGAACAGATGGTTTGTTAGTATGGATCTTTGTTTGATACTGATAGGGTTAATATGATGTGGTGATAACAGTGAGGCCTGTAGCTTCGTTTGTTACGATATTCAGTGTGTGTGTTGGGTCTGTGTGATTACAGTTCGCTGGACAAACGTGGATAAATGCGTGGTTCTATAATGAAACAAATAAACTCAATTAGTCTCTGTTACAATTCGTACAACAAAGTGCTGTGTCATTATCACTTCACATGATTGAACGTGAGAGACATCGCAAACATATGATAAGGGCATAATATAACAGCTGTTCTTTTATAACTGAAGAAATATCTTATTGATGCATCTAACAGCATATCAAACGATGATTATTGGACCGAATATGATATAAACACTTACGGTCTGCAATGACGCACGCGCTGATATTCACCATATAATTCCAGCAACTTCTGAAGCGATCACACAACATCGGCCGCCCATCACATTTGAAACGCCTAACTGCTCACAAGCTGAGTGCTATATATCAATCTATAGATTGATGGCTTTAATCAAACTTGCCGCATGCATTTACAATACTAACATGCACCGCATTTCTTCCTTACTTTTCTCCATTGCCGTATATCTGATCTCACGCTATTTTCTCCAAACTCGCGAGACTTCCGATTAAACTCCGCCCACTCAACAGGCGCAACAAATGAACAGAATACTGAACAACTATAATATTAAAATAAATGTAGCTTGACCATGGCCTTTTGCACAATCACAATATGCTAATTTTTTGAGAAGGACCTGTATAAATTAATATTCAGATGTAGATCCAAGATGGCGCCGCACATGGCTGCTTCAGTGCTTGGCTCTCCAGTGTTTGTACTGTTTTTGTTCGTTTTTCCTGTTTTTTGTTTAACAAACACGATCAGTTTCACCAGGGATGAACTGCTGAACATTCGGCAGAACACACCACATGATATTTTTCCGGATTTCTATTATACAGACGTTTTACTGAACATTGTTATCGGAGGAGCAGCGGCGCTGATCAAGCGCTTCATGACGCGCAGACGGGGAAAGCGAGCGGGAGCGCTCGTCAGACTCAGGAAGCGCGGATTTCGAATGCCGTTGCCTAGCATCCATCTCGCAAATCTCCGCTCTCTACCCAACAAAACGGACGAACTCCTTCTGCTCTCTCGGACAAATAAGGATTTCTCTCACTCTGCTGCTCTGTGTTTCACGGAAACCTGGCTGAATGACGCCATACCGGACAGCGCACTCCATCTGCCGGGCTTTCAGTTGTTCAGAGCGGACCGCGAAGCAGAATCAACGGGGAATCACTCTGTTCCACGAGCAGCTTTGGGACGTTCTGATCACTGTCTGGTTCATCTTATACCGACCTACAAGCAGAAACTTAAATCTGCTAAACCTGTAGTAAAGACTGTGAAGAGATGGACCAGCGAAACAGAGCAGGATTTACAATCTAGTTTTGACATCACAGACTGGAGCGTTTTTGAAGCTGCTACCACCGATCTGGACGAACTCACAGAGACCGTAACATCCTATATTAGTTTCTGTGAGGATATATGCATTCCTACCAGGACTTATTTAACATTCAACAATGATAAGCCATGGTTTACAGTAAAACTCAGACACCTTCGTCAGGCCAAAGAGGATGCCTACAGAAATGGGGACAGGGTCTTGTACAATCAGGCCAGGAACACACTGAACAAAGAGATTAGAGCGGCTAAAAAGACCTACGCTAAAAAGTTGGAAGACCAGTTTACTTCCAACGACTCTACTTCAGTTTGGAGAGGACTGAGAGCCATCACAAACTACAAGACACCATCCCCTTGCACTGAGGCTAATCAACGACTTGCTAACGACCTGAATGAGTTTTATTGTAGATTTGAAACCCCCAACACCCACTCTGACCATCTCCCTACACAACCATTAACACCTCCTGCAATCCCCCTCTCCATACCTCCTGCTCTTCAAATCTGTGAAGATGATGTGCGCCAGGTCTTCAAGAAAAACAAAAGAAGAAAAGCACCAGGCCCAGATGGCGTTACACCAGCCTGTCTGAAAACCTGTGCTGACCAGCTGGCCCCCATCTTTTCACAGATCTTCAACAGATCTCTGGAGTTGTGTGAAGTGCCTTCCTGCTTCAAACGCTCAACCATAATCCCCATTCCAAAGAAACCCAAGATAACAGGACTTAACGACTACAGACCTGTGGCTCTAACGTCTGTCGTCATGAAGTCGTTTGAAAAACTGGTTCTGGCTTATCTGAAGGACATCACTGGACCCTTACTGGACCCCCTGCAGTTTGCGTACCGAGCAAACAGGTCCGTGGATGATGCAATCAACATGGCATTGCACTTCATCCTGCAACATCTGGACAAAACAGGGACTTATGTGAGGATCCTGTTTGTGGACTTTAGTTCGGCTTTCAACACCATCATCCCAACAACCCTCCAGACCAAACTGACCCAGCTCTCTGTTCCTAGCTCTATCTGTCAGTGGATCACCAGCTTTCTGACAGATAGGCAACAATTAGTGAGACTGGGGAAATTCATGTCAAACAGCTGCTCCACCAACACTGGTGCCCCTCAGGGATGTGTTCTCTCCCCTCTGCTCTTCTCCCTGTACACCAACGACTGCACCTCTAAAGACCCCTCTGTCAAGCTCCTGAAGTTTGCAGACGACACTACAGTCATCGGCCTCATCCAGGACGGTGACGAGTCTGCTTACAGACAGGAGGTTGAGCAGCTTGCTGTCTGGTGCAGTCTTAACAACCTGGAGCTGAACACGCTCAAAACAGTGGAGATGACTGTGGACTTTAGGAGAAACCCCCCTGCACTTTCCCCACTCACCATCATGAACAGCACTGTGGCTGCAGTGGAGTCATTCATATTCCTGGGAACCACCATCTCTCAGGACCTGAAGTGGGACAATCACATTGGCTCCATTGTGAAAAAAGCCCAACAAAGGTTGTACTTCCTTCGCCAGCTGAGGAAGTTTAACCTGCCACAGGAGCTGCTGAAACAGTTCTACTCAGCCGTCATTGAGTCAGTCCTGTGTACTTCAATAACTGTCTGGTTTGGTTCAGCAACAAAATCAGATATCAGAAGACTACAGAGAACTGTCCGGACTGCTGAAAGGATTATTGGTGCTCCCCTGCCCACCCTCCAAGAACTGTACACATCCAGAGTGAGGAAAAGGACTCAGAAAATCACTCTGGATCCCTCACATCCAAGTCACCCCATCTTTGAACTTTTGCCATCTGGCCGGCGCCTCAGAGCCGCAAATACAAGAACAGCAAGGCACAAGAATAGTTTCTTCCCCCAGGCAATCTACCTCATGAACAGTTAAATGTTTCCCACTTAAACTTATGCAAAAATGTGCAATATCCTTATTTATTTGTTACCCCTCCATCCTAGAACATTCCTGCATCTCACTCAATCCTATTCCATTATCATTTATAGCACAATTGTTTATACACTTATTTATTTGCCAATTTGTAAATCTCCTGGAAATTTTTTTTTTTTTTTTTTATTTATTTTTTTTTTTGTCTGTGTGTTGTTGTCTCTGTTTACTGGAAGCTTATGTCACTAAAACAAATTCCTTGTATGCGCAAGCATACTTGGCAATAAAGCTCTTTCTGATTATGGTCTCCGTGGTCACGCCTCCAAGCATGAAAGCAGTGTAAAGTTAATCCATTCTCATTTTATTTTCCCCATGGCGATTATGTGTTGCACTATTACACCCCACAATACAGCAACGGTTTATCATGGTTGAAATAGATTTTTAATTAATCAAATTAAGACACACGGATGAGAGGGAGTATGTCTAAACACTGCGCAGTAGTCCGAGTAGCAGTAAAGGAGGCTATCAACGTGGTGGCCACGCCTAGTAATGACGTCACGACGCCAAAGCCCTATAAGAGTTGAGAGCTGTTGAATTCAATAACATAATGGTCAGTCCATCTTCAATCTTCATGAAACACTGAAATATATTTTTCAATAAATAAAAATAGCTAAAATTATCAAGAACGCATCGTGCTTACAGATAATCACATCCAGGCCTCGAAAAGTTAGGACAAACTCTGTTGAAGAACAATCTGAAGAGAAATAGCCTTCTACAACACAAGGGTGTAGCCACTGACTGAGATCTGCTCATCCCAAAAACGGGGCACTAGGATGCTCTCTAGTGGCTAAAAAATAAAACAGCAAGAATTTAAAACTCCCCTTCAAAACCTCAAATGAAATCCATCGTTAGCTTGTTGATAGACTTGCAATGCACTTGAAAAGAAAAGATGATCGTGGAGAAATTAAATGGTAAAATGGTAAACCACTTCATTTTAATTTTTAAACCTTTAGATTTAAAACATTATCATTGTTATCTCAAATAACTGGTAATTCAGTGCAGGAGCAGAGCACTTTGATATTGCATTACTGTGTCAGAGCCTGAGGCATCAGTCCATTTTCCACTGTACAGGAGAATGACAACAATAAACCTTAACTTGACCTGACAGAAGACTTTCAGATGGATAACTGTGAGAACAAAACAACATTTTCTGATTATATATATATATATATATATATATATATATATATATATATATATATATATATATATATATATATATAGCTTTTTAAAAATGTAATTATTTAAAGGTGGGGTAAGTGATTTCTGGTATTAGCAATGTTGATATTTAAGATCACCAAAG
Organism: Carassius carassius; assembly: GCF_963082965.1. Lineage (NCBI taxonomy): Eukaryota > Metazoa > Chordata > Actinopteri > Cypriniformes > Cyprinidae > Carassius > Carassius carassius. The sequence continues at coordinate 35,276,897 of NC_081761.1, forward strand.
AAAACACAACCCACGCAACGATTAAGGCGAAATCTGCTGTGGAAGCCAGACGAGGGTATGATGTCATCAGTAAGTATAATTGAATATTTAATAAAATTATTATATATATTTATCCAAAGTGACTTACAAATGAGGACAGTGGAAGCAATCAAAAACAACAAAAAGAGCAATGATTCATAACAAGTCTCAGTTAGGTTAAACACAGTACATGAAGCAAGGGCTTTTAAATAATATAATAAATAAAAAGAAAACAGGTAGAATAGAATAATATATATATATATATATATATATATATATATATATATATATATATATATATATGTGTGTGTGTGTGTGTGTGTGTGTGTGTGTGATTTGTTGTTCCAGCTGATCAGAAGCCCTGTCCTCTGTGTCCTAATAACCCTGTTAGTAGAAGGACAGCAGGATAATCTGTCTGTGAAGTCAGTCCAGGCTTTACCAGCTCAGCATCATTACTACTGGATTCATGAGGTGTTACACACTTTAAACGTGTTGTTGGCAGTTTTGTACTAATTTCAGATAAATCCGTCTTTATTTGCTCAAATAGATGTTTAAAATGTTATCATATTTTGCGAATGTTCCCATTAAATAATTTTTCTCGGTTATGCGAGGTAACATTCCATTTGATCATTCTGTCAACATTATGGGAACGTTACTTTCAAATGTCTTCTGAACATTCTGCATCAAGAAGTAACGCCTAAAAGCATTAGATTAATATCAAACTAAATTGTTTCTGTGTATAAACAATGTATAATCTAGCCTACATTTTTGTGCTGACGCATTGAGAATGAACGAATGATCTGTTACTGGGAGTATGGTTTGTTGATAAGAACGTTCTGAGAACGATCCCTGTTATGCATTATACAAAATACATCAGAATGGTCTTATGGCCACCTAAAACATTTAGCTCTTAAAGCTCTGCTACACTAGTGCAGTTTAGCAAGTCATCTGAATGCAGCTTAACCTAATCTTCAACAAGCATCTGGGGTACATTATGGTGTGCTGAAGCATATCTGTCTGTGTTTGTACATGTTATGATACATTGTGGAGGATTGTAAAACCTGAAATTTGTGACATTGTGGGGACCAGCCTGCAGTCCCCATGAGGGAAAAAATTATAAAAAATAGTAAATGTGTATTTGAAAGTGTAACAATGCAAACAGGTTTTCTGTTTAGGGTTGGGAATAGAAAATATTGATTGGTCAGTATAAAAACAAGTCTCCACAATTCACATGTGTCTAAGGCCTCAACGAAATAATAGGTTTTGTAGGCATTCAAATTGTATACCTCTTATTACATTGAACTTCTTAGATCCCAGTTAATATCCACTGTACGGGTTACAAAATATAGCACCTACACACATTGAAAGGAGAGATGAAGAGACTCTTTGTAATACTCTGATGGCTCACTGCACCACTGGACAGGATTATCTGAAGGCTACTTAAAGAGACACTCACACACACACACACACACTCACTAATGGACACGTATGACCTGAAGCTCTGGGATCCTTATTACATAAGACTCCCTCAAGACATTGCACGTGGACACACACCTGGCCGTAAGTGTGTGTGTGTGTGGCCTGTGTCAGTTGTCTATGACAGCGAGAGGTCTAACTGGAAGTCTTCAGGCCAGAAGTTTGACCGCTGGATCATCATGAGACTGTGAGAAGCATGATTACTGAGGAGTTTGCTGTGGTTTATTTATAGGCTCTGCACCAGCAGCAGTCACAATGCTGCAAATGAAGCCCTTCAGAGAGAGAGATGCATGTGACAAGTGAGGATGGACTACAGCGGTCCAGTGAGGTCTATATTCAATCAGACGTGAGTTTTACCCTCAATTGCACACAGATCCACGGAGCAAACTGCGCAGCAACATCTCTCGCTGCAAGAGGAGGTTTAACACGGTCAAAGAGAGACTGGAAGAAAGAAGCACCAGCAGTGACATCAAGAAATAAGGATGCTCTCTTACAGATGTAGTGTGTGGGTGTGAAGCTGTCTGTCGCACATCAGCTGGTTTCTGTCACCGGTTTTCAACTATTGAGCACCGAGAAAAAGCGTGGCGTTCGGTTGTTATGTCAGAGCAGGAGTTTGTATTTTGCAGGATAATTCTCACACGATAAGAAGAGATTTGGATTGGGGGAAAGTGTGTAGAAACTCTCCTGCACTAATAAACACATATCGACTTCAAGGCTTTATCTATAATACAGTCTGAACTCATCAGGTGAGTTACATCTATTGCTGTCTGTGGTTTATATAACTGTTTTGCCTGCAGATCTATCCTATAAACCTTGTTCATCATGGTTTTGCCGTCTTTAAATTAACTCAATTAACTCAAATGCGATTCTGAAGTTGTGCATGTTTGAACCTGCATGTGTTTATGTGTGTGTGTATTCTGACTTCTTGTTTTTTATGTTTTTTATATCAATTGTGTGCAGCTCCATCTAGGCCATCCCACGCGCTCCTCTGGTTGCCATAGCAACTGTCGGGGGTTTATAAGGGGTAGCGGATGAGAGACAAACTCATCTTTACACTCGGCTTTTACAACTCTTCAGCAGAGGATGAGCAAATGCATTCACTAGAAATAGCATTTATTTGATTTTATTATATATCAAATTTATCTAGAAACCACACAAATTGCATAAACATATAACATAAAAAAAATTCTAAAGTGAAATGTGCTAAAATGTTATGTTTTTAATAGCCAAATTCCTAACCAGAGAAGTGGATGTTGCTCTGGAAATGAAAATTACAGCAATGCCTGTCTACAGTACCTACACTGTAATACACACTTATTTTTTTAGTCTAATACACACAATATTTTTGTAGTTATAATCAGTGACTCATCAGTATGTTGTATACTGTTTTTTAATTTAAAGAATACAAAGAAGTGTACAGTTTTGTCGTTGACTTGTACCATAACCGTAAATGCAATTGTGTTTTTTTACCTCTTGTTAAGAATATCCTGTAACAAGGATTCTCATACGATAATTTTATAAATTAAAAAGAAAATTCCATCTATTCTGGAAGATTGGATGATTGTAGCGATGACGTGTGTCTTCTGTGTCTGAAAGAAATGAAAACAAGCCTGTGAGGGATACAGTGCGCTCATTGGATTGTGCTCTTGTTTAACAACATACCAACAAAATAACGATGAAACCTCTTTCAAAAACTAGATAAAACAGTTTTGAAAGTTGTGAGTTGTGACAATTAGTGTGTGCCAGGCGGTCTATCATGCACAGCCTCGTTTTCAACTGTGTTAAATTCCAATATGGCTTCTAACCTGATTAAAGTCTGCGTGAAGTTGCGGCCGACTTTGACTGCATCTGAAAACTTAGGCAGCTGACTTGCTGCCTTATTGACATTGCACGCAGCGTTTTGGCATGAGGCCACCTCATGAAACTGATTTGCTGATCTGATGAAACTGACAGGCTTCTGAGGCAGCGAAAAGGTTTAATGATTTACAACAAAACAGGTGATAACTAAACAAATATTTAATTACTATAATAGACCTACTGATTTCTCACTAGAAATAACATAAAAAATGCTAAAAGTTAGTCAGAAATCTTTTCACAAAAAACTTACTAGGCCTACTAGATGTAATTTTCAGATGCCATCAACCATCATAGATTGGAACGCACAGGATTGTGGGATATCAAAGGCTGCGAAGGACATCTATGCTGCTTTCAAAAATTGATCAGATAAAGGTATCTCATGAGACAGAAAGTAAAACTATAACTTTGGATTCGGATGTGCCTTGATGCCTTCCTGGAATGCGTCCTTAAAAGGAAGCATTTTTCAGTTTCTGGATGCAGTCTTTATTTCTGTGACGTATTTCCAACTGAAACTGAATATTGAATAGAGGGTTGAGTTTTATTTTCCTCCTCTCATCTCTGACTCATAGCAACCTAACGGCCGTTGTTAAAGATGTTCTGTCCAAGCCTTCAAACTGACGTCATCAGAGAAGGAGTGCCATTTCAGAGAGGAAGAAAATTTTCTGCTTTTGATTAAAGATTACCAAAACAAACTATTTCTTATAACCTTGCACAGATTAATTGTTCACTGACTAGAAATGTGCGCTAAGTAAATAAAGTCAATTTTGATTTCATGAGGTGGAGAAGAGGTGTAGGTAGAGGTAGGAGGTAGATGGAGGTAGAAGCTTTTGGTTTTTATTAAGAGGGCATATTAATTATAAAAAACAATAATAATAATAAATAAATAAATGAAGATATGCACAGGTTAATTATTTATAATAAACCCTGCAATATTTCAAAAGAAAATGGTAATTTCATAGTGACGACTTGTGATTCACCTCAGAGCTGGTGGTTTGGTTAATGTCTTTTTACTGAAAAATAAAAAAATTTGAAATCCTTAAGCCCAAAGTATACATTTTTTTGTATATGTATGCTAGCATAAGCATACAGACAACAGCATAGCCTTTTAAAGTGTACTCCAATTGATAGCATACACAAATCAGACAGCTGACACATGCATTTTAGAAAGTTTCTCTCCAGAAGGTACGACTGATAAAATATCTTTGTACCCTTTTAAACTAAAATCTTTTAATCTCTTAACACACTCAATGTAGGTGTTTGCTGTTGTTGTTCCATCTCTGGTTTTGTTTTCTATATGTAAAAAAAAAAATGTGCATCACACGCATTGTATGCGCATAAGATACAGTATTCAATTCAAGTTTTCAATTCAATTCAAGTTTATGTCGGGCTTTACACAGAAAACCCATTGGAAAAAAATATATTTATGTTTTGTATTCTTTCTCTTCCAGCCATGGCTGTAAGGCCCACCCTCATCATCATTCTATTTCTGATTGGCTGCTGCGCTCTTGAGGACCCGCCCAAGGTTATGGCTCCGCCCCCTCCTCATGGGTGTGGCGCTACAGTGGACCCGCCCTACAGAGTTTTGTGCGATCTGGAGTCCGTGTGGGGCGTGGTGCTGGAGGCCATAGCATGCGGCGGGACCGTATCCGCTCTGATCCTGGCCATAGTTCTTTTAGCCAAGCTGAAAACGATAACGGAACCAGAGAAGCGTTGTGGTGTCGGTCCTCTCCTCCTCCTATTGGCTGGAACCATGGGTCTCTTCAGCCTATCGCTGGTCTTCATGGTGGGGCGTGGCGAGGTGCTCTGCATAGTGCGCCGCGGGCTGTGGGGGGCTCTGTTTGCGATGTGTTTTTCTTGTCTGCTGGTGCAGGGAGTGCGGCTGAAGAAGCTGGCCGGAGGGAGGCGGAGCCCAGCGGGCAGCTCTCTCGCCGGATTGGCTTTTGCTCTCACTGTGGTTCAAGGCATCATTGCTGGAGAGTGGCTTCTGCTTACGGTTGTCCGTGAGGGACATGCAGCCTGCGATTATTTGCCTTTAGACTTTGTGCTGGTGTGTAGCTATGCTCTAGCGTTGTTGCTAGCTGCTAGCATGTTGTCGTTGGCTGTGGTGTTGTGCGGAGGGAGCAACAGAGAGGAGTCGAGCAGGAGTATGAAGTGGAGGTGCAACGCTGTCTGGCTTTTCCTCTCATGTCTGTCCTCGCTTCTCCTCTGGGTCGCCTGGCTCGGTCTCTATCTGTACGGAGACGCCACCATCACGACCGTAGCAAAGGATTGGGATGAGCCGGCATTAGCGGTCGCCTTGGTGACAGAGGGTTGGGTGCTGCTGTTATTTCATGCTATCCCAGAAACGCACCTGTGCTTCCGTCCGTCCAGTCAGAGGAACACAGACACCGGCCAGAACTACTACGACACTCCTCAACCGCCAACGGCACAAAGTTACCATGACGACGAGCGGCCGACCAATCCCAGAGCTCCGTTCGCAGAGAGCCAGGCGTACACTGTAGAAGAGCACAGTGCGGGTAGGATGCCACACAAAAAAACGTGCACGGATAGTTTACGTTTCTTAAAATTAAACTTAAAAATAACCATTAGAGAACGTTATGTGTAGGTTATCTTTAGGTTGTTACAAAAACCTTCCTGCAACATCCGTGAAGATTAGGTTATGATTATGTAAGGGATAATGTACATCCAGCCAGTTGTTCTCGCAGAATAAACCCAACAGGGTGATCACGACCGGGTGATAACGTGAAGCGGAGAGGTCTTGATCAGCCTGAAGGGGTTTATTTTGCAAGAATAACCAGCTGGATGTACATTATCCCGCTTATTAAACGGCTCCTTATGACATAAATAAATAATTAGACGCGAAATATTGATTTGAGTTGAAATATTTGAACGCAAAGCTTCCGTAAAGACAGCAGTTGTGAGCAAACGGACATTTAAGGCAAATGGTGCCGGCAAACCACGTATTACACAACATTTCACCACAAAATAATTAAGGCAATAAAATAATTAAGACGAAAATGTTTTAAAACCTTACCAGTTTGTTAGTTCTCCAAAAATCCATTATGGTGTACAAAACAATTGTAGCAAAATGGCAGTAGCTGGGTTTGTATGAAACGAGAGCAAGTCCACGATACCAGGATGACATAATTAAATCATTGTACACCATTTTAAATTGATTTAAAAAAATTATTAGCTAAACAAAAGCAAAGCTTCCATCAAGAACAAAGATAGTTCAAGCAAGAGTAGAGCGCCGACTGCTGTTACCCTGATGAGCCTGTGTTATAAGCTTTTACAGGCTGTTATCCAGGGATAACATACCTCGGAATGTCACGACTGACCAATCAGAATCAAGTATTCCACAGAGCCGTGTAATAAAAAAAGCCTAAAAGTAACCATTAGGGAACATCCTATATAGGTTTTCTAGGCTGTTACAAAAAAACTTCCCAGCAACGTTCTGGGAGGTTAGTTGATGGTTATAAAAACGTTTCTAGAACGTTATTATTTGGTTCTGCCAAAATAGCCTTTTGAGAACATTAGGAAAATGTAAAACTTCTGAAGCTTTTCAAAATCATTTAACTGCCCATATTTTTAAAATATATAGATTTTTTTTATATTTATTCTATTTAGCCAGATTAGAGTTATTATATACAGATTTTAAATGAGCTTTTCCTTTGTTTTACATAATAGCATGTAATATATTGTATATATTGTCTTGTTTCTTGTAGTTCTGCAGACTGGAGGTTATCATAACGGATTGATACGTCCCGCTGTGCCGTACCGCAGTCACGTTTACCAGCCCACCGAGATGGCCCTGCTCATGAATGCCGGACCAGTCAGTAACAATACTACTCATTTCTACAACATTACTGTCACAAACCATTCACCTCACGCTTTATGTTCCAGATCCCATCCGCCCCTCCAAACTTCACTGGGAGGCATCTGTGGTGAGAGCGGTTTGCATGGCAATAATGTCCCCTCGGGCCCCCCAAAAGGATTGAGTTCGGGTGACTTCACAGGGTCAAAAGGCACTTTATTAAGGTTCCATGTTAATCATTTGGAAATGCTCCTCTAATAAAAGAGCTGACTCAATTTAATGGACATTTTCAACATGGGAGCAAGCTCATTTTGCACATGTTCTCTATTAAGCACTTAACAAAGGACGTGCTATATATTCGATATAACTCAGGTGATGTCTGTTTAGATTAAATAAATCAGACAAATCATACTGATGAGGACCTGTAAGGATTTACATAAACAGAGATATGTGAAAGAGAAAGGAGAGGGAGTATAAAAATCAACATGAAAAGCTGGTAACAGACCAGTTTACTTACATAATGTGACGCGTTTCTGAGTGAGAGAGAATCATTCTTTCACTATTCAATGTGAACTGATTGACTGGAGGGGAAAACAGACATTTGTGATGTCTGCCAAAACTAAAAAGCATATTATTTCAGTGGCCAATTTCAAAGGAAACACGCACATATCAATTATTCAAAATGTAACCAGAAATGTGTATTGAGGAAGTAAAAAGGGACAGTTATTTTGATGATGAGATTGTGAGAGAGAGGTTATTTCATTAAATGTCTACCCTTAGAAAGTCTTCTGCCTGCATTCCACTTTAGATATATAATCAAAATCTATAACTTTGAAATGTATTAAACTGTATTTCAGTTATTTTAATGTTTTGTATCAAGTTGTTCAATTAGCATCTTCTTTTTATGCTCTTTTAAATTCGACCTGTGAGCCTAGTTTAGTTTTGATCTCACGTTTGATGTTTTTTCCAGACTCTGCAAGCTTGATTGTCAGTCTTTATGATGCAGCTGATGGTATTATCTTTAAATGTAATGCCGTGTTTGATATTGAAAGGCAATACAGTGTGAAAAGCATACTACCAACTGTAATTGATGTCTATATTTGAAACAAATTCCAATAAACATTCCTACCGTGTTTTCAAGGCGTCTCTTGTCACTCTTTGCGTATCGCGTCGTGCGCATGCGCATACTGGCGCTCGCGGACGCGTTCGGTCACTGTTGCCAGGGACGCGTGGAAGCGTTACCATGGAAGTGACGAGCGACTTCTTCCGGATTAGAGTCTGAAGGTAAAGCGTTTCCACGTGTGGCACACGAGTAAGTAATAAAACAAACATGTAACGCAAATAATAGTGTTTTGAAGGAGTTAAACAAGGAATGTTAAACCGCTGCAGCGAAGCGTATTTGTTCACAGCGTGTTTAGCTAAACTAGTCGATTTAACAATGCTGTTGTAGTCATGTTTAAGTAAGATTCAAATGTGTTTAACGTATTAAAAGATATTTAAAAAAGCAACCAAGCTGTCATTCCACACATACGTCAAACTAATGTCATATCTATGTGTTTACTTCTCGACCCAACCAGCCAAGAACTACAAATTACTTATAAATCACTTTATTTCTTATCATTTATGAATGTAAGTTAGTTTGCTTGAAGATTATATGTAGTGCATCTGTCTGAAATGTGTTCACTGGGTTTGCAGGTAGTGAAGGCTGATCCAGGATCAGAAATCAGAGGAAAAACTACCAAGAAAACCAAGAAAAAGAGCCCCGAGGATGCAGAAAGCAAGAAGAATAAGAGGTTTTTGAGAAGCTGGTTGACAAAAGTTAGCATGGCAGTGGACGGGGCGACCAAGGAGAAGAAGAAAAAGAAAAAAGTTAAGTTGGAGGATGTTCAGGATAAAGGTGTGACTGCGTGTCATGATGTGTCCGTCCAGACCGTTAAAAAAGAAGAACCACTGATCATAAACATCAGAGATGGAGAGAAGCAGGAGAGCGATGCAGCTGAGAAGAAGAAAAAGAAGAAAAAGAAAATGGAGGAAGTGGAAGCGAACAGCCCTGTGTGTTGCAATGCAGCCGTTCAGACTACCGTCAAACCAGAGAGCTCAGATATAAACATCAGTGACGCTCCTGAGAAGACGAAGAAGAAGAAGAAAAAGAAGATAAAGGAGGAAGCAGAACAGATCCAAGAGGAAGTGATCGTCAGTGTGGATGGAGATCATTTAGTGTCCAAGAAAAAGAAAGCCAAGAAACAAGGGTATGAAGAAGAGGTGGAAGGTATAAAAAAGAAAAAGAAGAAAAAAGAGGTAGAGGTCGAAGAAGAAGTGGCTGATTTAGGACACAGTGTGGAGCTGGTCAAAAAGAAGAAAAAGAAGAGAAAAATCAATGATGTGGCCGAACAAGAGCAAAATACAGAACTGGCAGATGGACAGATAAAGAAGAAAAGAAAAAAGCAGAAAGAAGCAGATGCATGTGAAGTGGTGGAGCAAAAGGTGAAGAAAAAGAAGAAGAAATCTTCAGCAGAGGAGGAGCCTGATAAGATCAGCTCCAATAAAAAGGCAGAGAAAAAAAAGAAAAAGCTGAAGAAGAGATTAAAAAGCGTGGATGAAGGTGAGAGTCATCCTCACGCAAACGGAGGACAGGAGAGACCATCAGACAATAAGATGAAGAAGAAGAAGAAAATCAGGGCGAGGACTGATGATGTCATTGAGATCCAGGAGGAGCCGACGGGAAAGAAGGGGAGGAAAGATGACAGAAACAAAACCCCTGAAAAAATGAAAAAGAAAAAACCTAAAGAGGAGCATCATGAGACCATCATGGAGAGAGCAAATAAAGCGGTGAGTTTTACTGAGTTTATTCTGCTCGGACAAAACCCAGGATCATGACCAGGTGTTTACAATATGATGTCACTGTGATGACAATTAACCTGACTTTCAGAGAGGATATTTAATTACATATGTTTTTTTTTTTTATTATTATTATTATTTATATACTTGCATAGTGTTTACACATTTTTTTTAGTTAAAGGTTCTGGAAAAATACACTTTTTTTCCCCCTTCATTAAAAAAAATATATATTTCATTTTTTTTGTTTATATTAATTTCAGTTTTAGAATTACAGAGGCAACTTTCAAATTGTCATATCCTTTTTACGTTTCAAATCACAATTTTTTTTTATTATATATATATATATATATATATATATATATATATATATATATATATATATATGTATATATATATATATATATATATATATATATATATATATATATATGTGTGTGTGTGTGTGTGTATATATATATATATCTTTTTTGCATAATAAATGAAAATGAGTCACATGAAAAGCCTTGGAGTTATAAAACTAAGCTTAATTTTATTTATGACAAATATAATTTGTAATGTTTTGTGACATATGGTCATTTTCTATGCACTGTATATTCCAGGAAAGTGTAACACATTCATCCGAGTTTAAATGAGTTGCTAATAGTTTTATTTGATGTCAAAAGTGACTCACACACTTACTTCTCTGTATCTCATTGTGTTCTCTCTCTGTGCTCAGTCTGATGTCGTGTTCCTGTCAGCAAAGCCTGGAAATCAGGATGAGGTTTCTATAGATCAGGTACAGCAATGATACTTTACCACATACTGTGTGTACACCGTAAATAAATCAAGTTAAGATGTGTTAAAACTGTTTTTATTCCACAGGCCCGCAGACTCGCCCTACAGAGGGACATTGACCAGGAATCACAGCCGAAGCCGGTCAGTTTCACTTCAGAACACTAGCATTTAATTTATCTTGGTCTTTACCTATAAGAGTGTAAGAGCATGGATAGTGTAATCAGTAATGTGAAGGGATTTTGATCTGTTTGTAGAATCTTGGCCAGTGGGGCACAGCACAGTTTGACAGCTCTGACAGACAAGCCAAGTTCCTGCGCTTGATGGGCGGCTTTAAAAAGAGCAGCCAGCCCCTCACAGGATCCTCTGGCCAGGCCAGCATGGCGCTGGGGAAAGAAGGCCAACAGACTTTGCAGCAAGGCCTTCTGGGAGAGTTTGAGCGTGCACAGAGCCGCCGTATGGACTTCAGGAATAAAGGAGCCGGATTGGGGTTTGCGGCGCCGTCCAATAAGAAGTTTGCTATTGATGCGAATGCAAGGAACTCCGTGCGATTCGATGACTGAGAGTTACAGGATTGTTCACTCAGAAGTGAACGCTTGATCATCATGTACTCACTCTCACATTGTTTACAAACCCATGTGCTGTCATCACATCAGTCAAGCTCCAGAAAAAGGACAGAATAGCCCATATGAAATCTGTTTTGAATGATGATAAAATGTTCATTTCTTGGTGAACTGCTCCTTTAATGTATGAATCACAGTGGATTTTACTTTTTGGAAACTAAGGAGCTCGGAATCACCCACCAAGAAAAGTATTAAACTTTATTTTATTTTGTAAGTTTCCTTTAAACCTGATTGAATTTCTTTGGGTCCTGAGAGATGTTGTACTCAGGTGAAATATCACAAGGTGTATTTTAATTCATCATTGGATTTGCCCAAGAAGTTTATACTAGAAGATAAAATTACGCAACAGCAAATAAAGACACTGGATTAGAGCTGTCCTTTGGGTAATCATGATTGACATTGTGTTATTGATGTTTTTGAGATTTTAGTGAATTTATTTGGTCATTTACATTGATGCATTTAGCGGGTTTTGTCTAAAGTGGCATTGCTTTCAGAGTATATTCACTAGCGTTCAAAAGCATGGGGTTGGCAAAATGTTATGCTCACAAAAGCTGCTTTTATTTGATCAAATATACATTATATATTTTTATATTGTGAGATGTTATTAGTTTAAAGTGCCCGTTATAGATTTTTGAAAGTTACCTTTCATGCATTGTGTAACAGCTCCAAATGAATGAAAACATCCTGCAAAGTTTTAAATCTAAAAGTGCACCATGTATAAAGTTACTGTCTTTCCTAAGAAAGAGTTGACTCAGAGTCATCAGAACGAATCTTAAGCAGTTTCAAGTTGCATTAGCATATTTATCTTGCGAGCAGACCCAGGAAACTTGAACCTGCCCATCCTCAAGCAACGTGTGTGTATATATATATATATATATATATATATAAAATTGTCTTGTTTTTTTTTTTTTTTAATTAAATTACTGATCACTTCGCTAGAGAAGACCCTTATTCCTCGGCTTGGATCGTGTAGAGCCCTTTGAAGCTGCAATTTTAATCTTCAATCCATTGAGCACCACTTATGTCCACTATATGGAGACACATTTATCATTGAGTGAATGGTCGTTAAAAAAAATGAAAGTGTTTTTTGACCTTGCTTGCATGTCAACCTGTTGTTGGGGACTCCCAAAACCAAAATATTAACCGATCGTAACCCATAATAGGGCTGCTTCATGTTTTTGTTGAAACTATGATATAGAGCTGAAACAACGAATCGAATTAATCGATTAAAATCGATTATTAAAATAGTTGTCAACTAATTTAGTCATCGATTCGTTGCTAAATAACTTTTATTTGCCGTAAGCGGCTCATTTCGTGCATATTTCAAATCTGCGGTGACCAAAGTGTGGCAGTAATGAGCCACCGGAGGTTTTACTCAGCCAGTACAGCAGGAGAAGTAGCGAATAGCCAATAGCTGGCCTTGTTTTATGTCACGTGCTTCCCGAACAGCGTCTCTGCAGCCATAGACATCATATGATGTCTATGTCTGCAGCATTCAGCGTGATGTGGGAGTACTTTACATTGAGCCTTTAAAAAAGAAGAGTAACCTGTAAACTCTGCACTACTGCACTGTTTAAGGGGACGTTCACATATCGCGTATTTTGCGCGCTCAAGTTCGTTATTTCCAACACCGCATCGAGTTAAAAACATTTAAACTTTTCAGAATGCCGCAACCGCACCTCGGGTCATGTGACAAGAACTAACCAATCAGCTTCATCCTTTCCCGTAACAACGTTAAAAGCTCAGTCAAGATGAAAGGAACAGCTGATCATAGTTGTATATGGATTTCCATTTTGAAATAAATTTAGTAGCAGAGCTACTGCAAGCGATTTTTTTGAGCTGCAAATCCATTTATCCTTTGCTGAAATTTCCGCGTCTTCAAGGAGATAGCACGTCATGGTTGCTTAGCAAAGGCAGACGCCTCAGGGGCGCTTCTGCCCGAGCGCTTTGGAAAGAAGGAGAAAGCGGCGCGCCTAGCGTTTTCCACGCGTTTTTAGGCGCGATTTGTGAACTGCCCCTAAGACTTTCATTTGTGCAGATTCTCCAGTACAATGTTGTTTGCAAATGTTTAGTCGTAAAAGCTGATAACATTGCTTTTTAACAGTTAACATTTAAAGCTTTACAAACATGTTCTGTGATCAGTTTGTCGTTTACCAGTTCAAAATTCAGTCGTGCAGCCTAATTATGACTGAATGAGAGAGGTAAATGTAGATATTTGAAATGCACTTTTTTTTTTCTAAGTATTCACTGCTCTTTTTCACACAGCAGGCTTTTTGTGTGTGTCCTATTTTTTTTCTGGACAACCTTCTGATGGATTTTACTTTAAATTGTGAGTTCCATTCAGGTTTCATGCCATTGGCACTTTTTTTGAAGGATTGTTTACAATTTCACAGCAAAAGCTATAAAGCTGTTTCCCAGTAAAAAATAAAATACAATGCACTGCAATTTTATTCTGTTTTATCCTTATTCTTCGTGAAAATATGTTCTGAAAGATTCCTTAATAAGCTTTGTTCAGGATGTTAAACTACTTTAGGAGCTCTAAAGACTGCCATGGTGAAAACATTATTTGAAATCTCCTTGTAAAATTTGCTAGAGTATGGGTCAGTGTTCTGATTGCAGAAGAGTTCGACAAAGGATTACTAACACAATAAAACAACTCCAGGTATATTTTTGATGAGGATATGACAGTGCAAAATGGTTAAAATCTCTTAAATATATGCTGAATGATAAAGACCATTTATTAATAATTTACTTGGGGAAAAAATGGAAAAAACTAAAATATAAGTACATAAACCGATTAATCGTAAAAATAATCGACAGATTAATCGATTATCAAAATAATCGTTAGTTGCAGCCCTACTATGATAATTTTCTATGAACTGTAAGCTCAAAAGAACAATTTATTTAAAATAGAAATTTATTTTAACATTAAATTTATTTAGTCACTTTTGATAAATTTAACACATCCTTGCTATATAAAAGCACTTAAATGCTTTAAAAAAAATCTTACTGATCCCAAACTGAAACCCATTACCTTGGCATCACTAACACCAAGCTTTACTGTTTGAGCTACAGGAATATATCGTTTGACTTGAAGTAAATCCTGTTTTAAAATTGTCCATTATATTGCAAACAACAATGCAACATCCAGGACAAATGGAACTGACCTTTATTTATTTTTTTCTCTTGTAAACACGTCCTCTCAAAACGGTTACAGGCAAAAGACAGAATAAAGAAAACGTATCAAATGAAGACATTTCCAGATGTTCTGAATAAAAGCGGCAAGAGAAAATTAATCTCTGGTGACTATTTTTGCAGTTCATTTGCTTCAAAGAGTTAGAAAACAGTGCTGCCAAATGTTATTACTCCATAAACTTCAAATTTCCACGTTTGGAAAAGAGCTGTGGGATTTGGAGCTCCATTTATACAATGCAAAAAATATGTCGTTAAAACAGGCTTCAGTTGCTTTACACAATATAATTTCTTATTTTTTTCTTTTGATTTTGTGATGAAATGTGACCAAAAGTAGTACGTTTTACTAAGACTCATCCATACAGTTGTTCCAACTCAGTGTTTAAAGAAGCTCTAAACATTCAGGACCATTTAAAATGGAAGTCCATCAACACAATATGAGCTTCCACAATCAGAGCTTCCAAAAGACATCTGAACATGCGACATTGCAATCACGGGTGTGTCAGAGCAGCAGAAATACCAGAATGCAACTACGGTAATGTGATACTCATGCAGTATTCACCGAGTAGTGTGCATCACAAGCAGTGTGGAATGTGACAATCCAGATTCACTCCTAGAATTCCAATCAGTTACTGGGCTGAGAGTTCTGCTCGAGGGGGCGTGTCTTTGAAGCTGTGTGTTCCGGTGGGTGTGGTCAGCGGGTGAGGTGGGCGTGGCTCAGGCCTGCAGGTACTCCGGCTGTACCCGCGCGACCTTGCGAAACTCTTTGGCATGTGTACGTGGACACTGCATTTCACACCAGCTGATGGGCACCATTTGAGCGCCTGCGAGAAGAGATTTCAGACCGTGATGAACAAAGAACATTTTGGGTTAACTATACATAAATACAAATGTCCTCACCCTCAGGTTATCCAAGGTGTAGAGGAGTTTGTTTCTTCATAGGAACAGATTTGGAAAATGTAGCATTGCTTTACTTGCTCACCAATGGATCCTCTGGAGTGAATGGATGCCATCAGAATGAGAGTCCATCAATTAACAAATCCATCATTAAAGCGTTTTTACTTTAAACAGTTTACTTCCAGCTAAAATATGAATCCTCTATCCATAGTAGAGAAAGAATCTGAAAAAAAAAAATTAATGCTAACACTCAAATTTCTCTACGGGGTACTCTGATCTCTGACTCAGAAAAAATTGCATGTGCTTTTAATGATTATTTTGTATCATCAGTTAGAGAATTAGCTATGGATTTTGCTACTCCCTCTTTGCCTTCACCAATTCTTTACTCAACATCTGACCAGTTCTCTTTTTCTGAGATAACACAGAATGAGGTGATACAAGTACTACATATGTTAAAAAAATTCTCATGCCCATGATATACACG
Organism: Carassius carassius; assembly: GCF_963082965.1. Lineage (NCBI taxonomy): Eukaryota > Metazoa > Chordata > Actinopteri > Cypriniformes > Cyprinidae > Carassius > Carassius carassius. Next base: position 35,292,867 of record NC_081761.1, read on the forward strand.
GTTTAAACACCATATTTTTAAAGACTCATGCTAATAGCCTGATACCTCTGTTTTTACATTTAACCAATCTTTGTATCAGGCTTTCCATTTTTCCTACTGAGTGGAAAGCAGCACAAGTTATTCCAATTTTTTAATCTGATAATCGCACTTGTCTCAAACTACAGACCAATTGCAATACTACCAGCAATGTCTAAATTGCTGGAAAAAGTCCTGCATAACCAGCTAAGTGCATACCTTGAATCCAATAATTTGCTCAGTGACTGTCAACACTGTTTTCGTGCTAAGAGATCAACTATGTCAGCACTACTTCTCTTCACTGAACAATTACGGGACTCTCTTAATAAAGGTCACATCACGGGAGCTATTTTTATTGACTTTCGCAAAGCATTTGAAACCGTGAACCATCAGATATTGCTGAACAAACTCCACTCGTTTGAACTGTCTCCATCAGTGATTGAAATGCTTTCCTCATATCTGACAAACAGATCACAGACAGTCAATTTTAACCATGTCCTATCGCAGCCATTAGGCTGTAATATGGGCGTGCCTCAAGGCAGCATTCTTGGACCCCTACTTTTTCTTTTATATATCAATGATTTCTCACGAGTCTGCAGACATTCAAAATGCTTATTGTATGCGGATGATACTGTTATTTTTCTTTCTGATTCAAATCCTACTGTCATAATCTCCAAATTATCATCTGACCTTCATCTCTTACATGACTGGTTGAAAAAGAACCATCTGACCATTAATGTAAAAAAAACTGAATGCATGTATTTTCACTCACCCAGAAAATGTTTTTCTTTTAATGATTGTATCAAATTTGCAAACCAAAATCTTATCACAACGACCTACAACTATCTTGGTGTTCTACTGGACTCGCATCTCACATACCAAGAGCATATTTCCAAATTAACAAAAAAGCTGAATCAGAAACTCTATGTTTATAATAAGATAAGGTCGTATCTCTCTTCCTCAATCTCTGAAACTTACCTACATGCCATTGTGTTCTCAACAATGTCTTATTGTTTGCCAATATGGTCTCTCACTACAAAAGAAATCACCGAACCGATAGCACGACTATACTACAGAGCACTCAAGATTCATAGTAACCTCCCAAGATGGTCTCATCATTGCAATGCCCTAACGCATACAAAAGCTTTTACTTTCCAGAACTATGTAAACTGTCATGCCATTACATTTTACTCTCAGATTCTAAACAGCACTTCACCAGCACTCACAGAGCTTCTTCCGACACACAAGATGAGACCACAACGTCTCACTAGGTCAGTCTCTCAGGAACTTATCCCAGTTCCGTCTTACAAAAATCATTTTGGTAAGAGATCCTTTTTCTATACTTACACCAAAATTTGGAATGACATTCCCTATCACATTCAAACATTATCTTCTATCATACCTTTTAAAAAAACAAACTATTTCTCCGGGATAGTCATACTTGCACACACTAATTTGTTTATAGATTTGTCTTCATGTATTTTATTGTTATATTGGTCGGTACTCTGTTCAGTCTATGTCTAAGTTTTGTAAATATGTACTGAGCTTGTTCGTTGTTTTATGTTGCTGCAGAACAGGAACCTGCTGTAAACCAGTTGCTTAAACTGAGCCAGGCCCGTTTGACGGTGTTTTAACGGTTACTTTTAACCTTTCCTGTATAATAAATGAAATGAAATGAAATAGTATTTTTTTCGGCAGGGAAAAATATCATCTTGCCTGAATCAGGAGAAAAATATGTTTACGGTCCAAAATAGCTCTAAACAAATGTAGTATAGTGGATTTTGATATGAGAGGACAACAGGGGAGGGACTTCACTGGAGGAAGCGTTATTATGGATAATGGACACATATTCTTACCAGAAGCAAGAGTTTAAGGTTACAACGCATTAACGGCGGATTTGTTTCTTACAAACTTGAAGCTTTTCACTTCAGAAGATGTTAACTGATGGACTGGAGTGGATTACTGTGATGTTTATCAGCTGTTTGGACTCTCATTCTGACGGCACCCATTCACTGCAGAGGATCCACTGGTGAGCAAGTGATGCTACATGTCACCAAATATGTTCCCATGAGGAAACAAACTCATCTAGATCTAAGATGGTCTCAGGGTGAGTACATTTGTCAAATATTTATTATGGATGAACTATTCCTATTAAAGTGCATGCTATCTGTACGCTCCCTCACCCGCCTCGCTGTGGGCCACCACTACACCCAACTCGTTCTCTGCTGTGGTCAGCAGATAGTTCGACTGCACGTCGCCCAAAGAGATCTGACATCCGAGGTCAAGGGTCATGAGCAGCACATCCATGACAAAAGAAAAACTGCTTTTCATAAAGCATAAAGGATACCACTTTTGCAAGGACAATGTCGCCTGGCCTGAAGCTTTTGTACGTCTCCACCTGAAAACAGCAATTCAACATGACATTTTAACCACTCAACACACTTTTTTAAAAAAGGTTACATATTAGATGTTTGCAGACATTTCTGTACAATATTTTATAGCATTATCATCTTTCCCATGCACATTTTTTTAATCACAAAACAAAAGAATTCCCCTGATCTCACCTTGTCTTTCTCCATCGCTCTCACGTCTTCTCTTCTGGACAAATCCAAAACAAACCATGTTTAACAGATTAGACTGAACAGTTTACTTCTTTTACTGATAATAAAATATCCAACAGAACCTGCTTTTCAAATATGAATGAAACTTTACTTAGTCAGTCTATTTGCAACATTTGATGGATATTAATCTCAAGTTTTATGTAAATACATATGCATATCTTAATTTATACAGATGTAAATAGAGAAAACAATGCAGAAGTCTGTACATAAATCTTCTGTTCCACATTCATACACATTATTATACTGTTAAGTCTTACTTTTTAAAATGTTTTCCATTCTCATGTCAGATATGTTTATACCAAGAGCACTTTAAAAACCACAACAAATTCCTTGTGTGTCTGTGCACACTTGGCCAATAAAGCTAATTCTGATATTAGAATCAGGGATTGATAGAAGATTAAATCATCCGTACCTGATCGTGCCTCTAAACCTGTCTTTTAGCGGAGTCGACCCCACGTATAAGATGTGGACTTTAGCAAATCGTGGGTTGATACTTGTCACCTGCAAAAAAACAATCATAGATTTAATACACAGAAACATTTAGCAGAACGTCTCACAGTAAATGACAAAAAAAAGATCAGAAGCATGTAGATATGATATGACCACAGTCCACAGCATTAAACACCAATGATGTGATGTTTTGTACAGAACTCTCACCTTACAGGTGACAATGGCACCGACGTCAGGCAAAAGCTGTGCTTCTGTCTCCCTTACGACTGAAATCACCGGGAGCTGTGAAGAATTACCAAGAAGCATGGGTGTTTAAGTCTTACAAATGAATAAATGTTGTGTTCAAATGAACTGACCTCCTCTCCCTCGTTCTTCCTCAGCACGTATCCCGCGAGTGAAGCGAAGATGGAGCCGTGCCGCAGATACGTGCCGTTCCCGGGAATACAGTCCTCCGTGCTGCAGAGCCTTTCACCTGTGTGAACAACAGCAGACGAACCAAGCCACATCAAACTGTGTGTAAACACACACACAATATACAGTCATCCACATTCAATGGAAGTATATAGGACAGGAATAAACCTAAAAATATAGTTTAACCACAAGAAAAGATCATCAAAGTTCATTTCTGCCATGCAATAAAATATAATGAAGCTAGCGGAGACTTTTCAATCCCACAATTAAGATTTTTCTCTTTCAGATTTTAGTTTAACTTTCACAATTTAGCCTAGATCATTTTCCCCACTTTGAATTCTGGGTTTATATCTTGCAATTTTTTCTGCCACAGAATAAAAAAAAAAAATTAACTGTGATTGACTTTTAAATATCACTATTGCTCAAGTTTATATCTCACAATTCTGCACTTTTATCTGCTGTCAAAGAAAAAAATCTGAATTGTGATACAAACTCAATTGTGATGTAAAAAGTCAGAATAGTAAGATTTAAGTCGCATTTACTCTTTTATATACCGTGGAGGAAATATGTTTTCATAGTTTAAATACTGTAATATCCAGAGGTGTACACGAACAGTAACTAACTGTACATTATAAATAATTTATTATATTTTTTTTTTTACAAACATGCAAAAAATTAAACCGGATTTCGGTGACGGTTTCCAGGGTAATCTATGTGATGAAGCAGCTCGAGTCGTTCGTGTAGAGGCACACAGGTGAGTGTATGACCCCAGGTTCAGGGCAGGTATGCATGACAGCAGCGCTCGCGCCCCGGGCGGTGGGCAGGGCTCGCCAAACGAGTCTTTAAACCCTGCAAACACCTCACTCACTCAATATCACATACACGCTATTATATCACGCAAACTAATCGACATAAGCTGTTTTTGCCATATGTTGACCGAAATCGAACATGTTTATGTGTTTACAGCGTCATATTAGTGCTGCGCGTGCGGATGATTCAGCCCTGTAGCTACACACACGTGAAAGCTATAGAGGAATCAAACCGCTCACAACTATTACTACCTACATCAAAGTTCATAAAATATCACTCTGTGCGTAAACAAAGAACATATAGCCAAGCCCTACAACGATTATTTCGATAAAAGGACGCGCAGATTATATATTAATAACAGCGACCCACCTGGAACACACAGCTTCATGGGCGACATGTTTTCAAGAAGCGACAGAGGAGTTCTGATTGGCTATTAGTGAGAGGGCAACTCGCGCTCTGATTGGTCACTTCGTCATATAGCGGTTTGAGTAAACAGCCATATTTGTTGTGGCTGCATTGCAATGTAACTGGAGACATGTTGAATGAAAAGGGTTTTGACGTTTTGTTCCTTATACATTATATCCTTATTAAAATTTGTGATGTTTTTATTTTTTTTAAGAAGTCTATTCTGCTCGCCAAGGCTGCATTTATTTGATCAAATATACAGTAAAAAAACATTATTTTAAAATAATGTTTTTCTGATATACTTTAAAATGTAATTTATTTCTGTGATGCAAAGTTGATTTTTCATCATCTTTTCTCCAGTCTTCAGTGTCACATGATCCTTCAGAAATGTTGGAAACAGTTGTGATGCTTTTTATTTTATTAGGAACCTGTGATACATTTTCTGGATTCTTTGATGAATAAAATGTTAAAAAGAACTGCATTTATTTTAAATAGATATGTTATGTATATTCATGTTTTTTAAACGATTTATTGTGATAGTTAATTAATTACATTTATATAGCGCTTTTCTAGGCACACCAGCTTACTGGTGGAGAGGAGACAGAGTGATGAAGCCAATCAGCAGACATGGGGATTGTTAGGAGGCCATGATGGTCAGAGGCCAATGGGCAAATTTAGCCAGACCTCTACTCTTTTCGAAAGACATCCTGGGATTTTTACTGACCACAGAGAGTCAAGACCTCAGTTTAACGTCTCATCCGAAGGACGGTGCTTGTTGACAGTATAGTCTCCCCATCACTACACTGGGGCGCTAGGACCCACACAGACCACAGGGTGAGCACCCCCTGCTGGCCTCACTAGCACCTCTTCCAGCAGCAACCTAGTTTTCTCAGGAGGTCTCCCATCCAGGTACTGACCAGGCTCAGCCCTGCTTAGCTTCAGTGGGAAACCGGTCTTGGGCTCCAGGGTGATATGGCTGCCGGATTATAGTTGCATTTCTCTTTTTATCTTTAGCAATCAGAAGAAAATATTCACAGCATGCAACTTTATTTCTGCTTAAGACAATTAAATTTTTTAGGGATTGCACATCTCATAACTCACGAAAGTGTACATATAACTATGGCTTTCAGTCAAGCAAACTAATTCTAACCTCCTTTACAAGCTATCATTTATTTTCTGGGACAACAATATTCAGTATGTTTGCAGGATACTTGGGTTAAAATGCATTGAACAAGACATGTACCACAGCATCATATTTACCACAGAAAAAGTGAGAATAAACATATGCAAAAACCCCACAGGAATATAATATGCTTTTAATCACCAAACAAACTCACGTCTCCACTCTAGATGTAGGTGAATCCTAAAAACAAACCGTTACACAGATCTCTTCAGTGACTTGACACTGTGCGATGATTCAAGAGCATTTGTGTGGGTCTTGAGAAATATATAGAGCAGCGGTGCAAAGCAGGAATCACGCAAAGACGGGGAATCGCACCCCTTCTGCAGCCCGACCGGACATTAATATATGCTGCTGCCTGGCAACAGTGATCAAAGCATGTCATCACAGACAAACACATGTGCCGTCTTCTGAAATGTGCAACCGTGGATCTTCAGTGCTGAGACTATGTAAAGCTAAAATCCCTCCCTGTGGCTCAATTTCACTGCATTTAAACATATACCCAAGCAGATTCAATTGAATTTTATTAGAAGGATGGTCCCGATTCAGAGCATTAGGAAATGAATGATTGGTCAGTGGTTTGGTTCTAGGCTCATGGTCGAACAATGATTGTGTTTTGGAGGAGGATTGTGTGAACTGAGGTCTACTTCTTGGCTTTGCCCTGAGCGGCGACGGCCTCCATGGCTTTGCGGACCGTCTCTTCATCCCCCAGGAACTGCATGGGCTTCACCGGCTTCAGGTTCTTGTCCAGCTCATAAAGGATGGGGATTCCTGTGGGCAGATTCAGCTCCATAATCGCCTCCTCCGACATACCTGGAGCAAACACACGGGATATAATTAGCACAGTCAAATAGATGCAATTATAAAGCTGCCAGGACATTGTTATACATCTGCTAAGATTTTTTTTTACTGCTACCTTTACTTCAATTATTATTAAGAGCTGGTGAAAATGATGCATCATGTAGGGCCTGGAGAATTCCATGACATGTAGTCACAGAATTCACTGATAAAAGCGGATTTTCAGTATAACTCGGAATGTCACAGAATTTTAAAAGAGTAACTCAAGAGAAGTGCAGACAGAAGAGTTAGAAGCTACACTTTCATTTGATTAGATTTCAAAATATAAATTAAACCGTTAATGTTTTATGCCTTCCCTTGAATACCACCATTTTTGATAATAAAATTGTATTTAATCATACATTCTGAATAATTATAAAAAAATCCATAGGACCCTTTTATTAAAAAAAAAAAATTATATATATATATATTCTAAAAAGAGAATTTTGGTTAAAAGTAGACTGAATTGGGGGAGGGGATACTATTTAAACTTAATTCATTAAACCTTTAATAAATCATTGTTCATTTGTAAAATGTTATAATTTCAATTAATTAGCATACTTTTGATTACAAAAATTCAATGTAACCATTAAATCCAGAAAATTAAAATGCAAAAAATGGAATTGAGAACAATAAACACAATTTCACAAGGCCCTAAACATTTTGTTAAACACAACTGTTGTTAAATGTCTAAATTTCATAATTATAAATTAATTAGACATGCTTTTTGATCATTCAAATTTAATTCAACCATTAAAACAGGGTCCAGACAATTTAAGGGTTTCATAGCGTCCTATGGATTAAGAGACCTCTTGGGCTCATTCTGGGTGTGTTTAGGGTGTATATCCTGTATGGTGTACTATCAGGGCCTGATCTTCAGGGTGTTTGAGAGGGTTTCTCACCCTCCAGGTGTTTGACGATTCCTCGCAGGCTGTTGCCGTGAGCGGCGATGAGGACCCTCTTGCCCTCCTTGATCTGAGGAACGATTTCCTCGTTCCAGAAGGGCAGCGCTCGAGCGATGGTGTCCTTCAGGCTCTCACATGAGGGCAGCTGGTCCTCCGTCAGGTCGCCGTAGCGGCGGTCCTGCAGTGACATCACATTCAGTGTCACATGATCCTTCAGAAATCAGTCTAACATGCTGAACTGACATGTCTCTGGTGGTGGTCAGTGTCCTGCTCACCTTGCTGATGGCGGTGTAGAAGTCATGCTCGGGGTCCATGGGTGGAGGTGGGACGTCGTAGGAGCGTCTCCAGATCTTCACCTGTGCCTCGCCGTGTTTGGCCGCCGTCTCGGCTTTGTTGAGGCCCGTCAGGCCGCCGTAGTGGCGTTCGTTCAGACGCCAGGTGCGATGCACGGGCAGCCACATCTGATCGATGCTATCCAGCACCAGCCACAGGGTCCTGATGGCACGCTTCAGCACAGACGTGTAGCAGATGTCAAACTCATACCCGGCATCTGGAAGAGAGAGAGAGAAAACAGCATTTGCTTCATTCTGCACACTGCATGTGCACTACCCTTCAAAGCTCTGGGGTCAGTAAGATTGTGGTTTATGAGCATCAGCAGCTAAGTGTCTAGAACTAGTGGAGCAATGCTTAAACCTGCCCTGATTTACATGAAACTAATGCAACATTTTCAAATCCAAGCACAGAAAATTGAAACAAGAGCGAAGGGAAAGCAGCATAAGCGTATTAAAAACAATGAGCATAAAAATGTCTGAAAGCACAAAAAACAGAAATATAACCAATGAAAACATGATTTTGTTTGCAAGTTGGATAATTCTGCATGAATATTTAAGTTTTATGAAACATGATTTTAAATGCGTTTTAAGTTTTGATTCACGCTAATTATTATTTTTTTTTAAATGCATTATTACATTTTTGATTTGCACTCATTATTTTAAGATCCTCAACCATCATTTGCTATTCTGAAAACTTTGCTTTCACTGTTACATTTTGTACTGTGTATTTTTTACTTGTGTGGTTACATCTTGGTTTCAAACTTTTTTTTTTGTATCTGTGTCTGCAATGCAGGAATTTGATCCCTTAAGACTTGGTCCATCAAGAAAACCACTCAACATTCATGCAACCTCCAAGCAACGCTCTGACAACCAAATATTTTTCCTGCAAAAAAATTCAATAATTATAAATAATATTATAATTAAAATGTTTCATATTATATATATATATATATATATTTAAAAATACAGTTTTTGAAGTAGAAGAATATTGTTAAATATGGTACTGACAGAAAAGTGAAGCAACATCCTTTTCCTCTTTTTGGTTTTCCCCTCCATATCAATATTTTAGAAGATATTATATTTTCAAAAACCAGACATATAAAAATCAATTACTGAACTCATTTTCACAATGTCGTATTTTTAAACAAACTTATGACTTCTGTGTTATAGTTGAAGGTTTTTTAACGCCTTGGCAAGCTAAAATATTGCACTGCAGCAGATAAAGAGTAAATGAGGAAGCGCAGCACGATATTGAGTCATCCTGCGTTATAATAATAGTAATATCACGAGAGGAGCTGCTGCTGCTGCAGTGCGGTGATCTCCGCGGGACACACACAAACACAAGACCGGACTCGGGTCACCTCTCAGGGCCTGGCCGCCCCTTTTGGCCTCCTCGGCTCCGGTGTCGCTCAGATCGGCGTCGAACCAGCCGCAGAAGCGGTTCTCCTGGTTCCAGCAGCTCTCTCCGTGGCGGATCAGCACCAGCTTGTACGCGGCCATCACGCGAGCGCTCGGGAACACAGCGGGGATGCTCGTGGGTAACGGAGGAGACGCGGTCCCGGAGGCGGATAAGAGACGCAGTAAGCGGAAATATAGCTCCGGTGAGTTTGGAGGTCGTCGCTTGTTAAAGGAGGACAGCGCGAGAGCACGACGCTTCCTGATGCGCGCGACCAATCAGAGGGAAGAGACGTCACGACGCGACCTTGAGCGTCTTTATCATCTGTCATAAGTTTAAAAAGAAGGAATTATAGTTTTGCAGCTGGTTGGAAGTGCAATATTTTAATATTTTAACGGTATAAAATTACATATCTATAAATAAAAAAAATATTATTATTATTTTGTGGAAGTTCGAAATATTTTATTTTTTCACTTTAAACACTATATACTTTAATTTAAATAATTTAGTGTAGGGATTTTTCTTTAAAACATTACAATTTAATTTAAAAGGCAGATATATCTTTTAATTGCATAAACCAAATTTATACAGTAAAATCATTATTTGGAAAATATTTAGTTTCTATTGTTTTCAATTATTATGTTTTTTTCACGTCGTGTTTTTTTTTGTGTGTTTACTATAGAAGTGTATTTTTAGATGTAGTACTTATTTAAATCTAATGGTTTATTATCTATTAAATTATTTTAATAATTTTTTTTATTTAGTTTTTTCATAGTTTTATTATTTAACACTTTTTACACGGTCTTTAAAATTTTTCTCAGACCCCTTTTCTTCCCGTTTAATCTGGTATTATTGTATAAATGTAATAGAAAATTGAGCACATTTTAGTTTCATTACTTAAAATCAAAACAAAACAATAAACCACATTCTGTGTTTGAAAAACTTTATTCAAAGACCCACAGATTAGTTGATTTGCTGAGAGATGAAGGGTCATTTACATAAATATAAGCAAAGGGGTTATACATAACATTAGTAGCCATAATTATGAGAAAAAAAAATGGGAGCAAAAAATTATTCAGACACTTTGACCGGACTATGTTTTTCTTCTAGTTCTAATGCAGACTTTTTACAACACAGACTGAACAAATGTAAGCATTTCTTGGTAATTGGATGACCTAAATTGGTATTATTTATTTTATTTTTTATTTATCCTTTATTTTACCAGGTGATGTCCCATTGAGATAGTCAAATCTCTTTTACAAGGGAGCCCTGGAGCAACAGTACACAAGTTTCACAAAAACAGACACAGCAATCAAAACTGATTTACAGTACATGTAAAACAATTTAAAATAACATAAAAAGGCTTATTGAAAACATGTGCATTGTTCAAATTTCGATTAAGTAATTGTTTAAAATGTTTAAGTGGGATAAGAACACTTATCTAATCATGGACTTAATTTAACAGCCGACAGACATTCAGCCCAATTTGTTTCATACCTTTCTATCAAAGTTATCTGACATTATCAAGATTTACATTTACATTTATGCATTTAGCAGACGCTTTTATGCAAAACGACTTACAGTGCATTCAGGCTAACATTTTTTACCTAACATGATCTCCCTGGGAATCGAACCCACAACCTTGCGCTGCTAACACAATGCTCTACCACTTGAGCCACAGGAACACATCACAAGATGAATTTGTTCTGACACAGTTTAACTCTGAAGTTCAGTTCATTATATTTCATTACTATTTTCTAAACTATAGCGAATAAACTGTGATAATGTGAGAAATGTTGAAGGTGTCTGAATAAGTTTTGGTTTGATTGTATATATATATATATACCAGCAGCAGGTAGAGCTCCGGAGAGTGCAGGCTGAGATACACACTGACCCGTCTGTCCAGCCTCCTCAATACTGACACCTGTGGATCATCACAAACACACTCAGTGTGTGTGTGTGTGCTTGTTTATATTACATGGGGAAGAAATGCCCAAAATCATTTTTATCTGAAAGTGTAACAATGCAAACAGGTCTTCTGTAAGGGGTAGGTTTAGGGTCAGGGTTGGGGATAGAAAATATCATTCGTTCAGTATAAAAGTAATAGAAGTCTATGGAAAGTCCAACCAATTCACTGAAACAAACGTGTGTGTGTGTGTCTGTGTGTGGAGTGTGTTTTTCACAGATGTGGGCTTCTTCATGATGAGAACTCGCAGTGGAAGATGACCAGTTTTCGTGACGACGAGCCCTCCTCCTCTGGGAGTGAGTCAGACAGACATCCCTCCTCCAGGACGAGGTGTTTTGAGGCGAGCATTGGGGTCCTGCTGAGGCCTGATGCACCATCTGCTGGATCTGAGAGATTCACTGCTCCCTGAATGAAAACCAAACGCCCTGCAGAAGGATTCAGTGTAACATTAATATAATTAATACATTTCACTGTCATTTAACTGTCTTCTTCTGTCTGCCTCCACTGCATCAGCACTTTTTGATTTGTCACTTGCTTTATGAATTTGTAATCACTAATTTGCTGTGGGGCTGGTCTTTTCTAGTAAAGGTAAGCTTTATTACGATCTCTCTATTTTTACTTGTGGGTATTTCATTGGTAACCTGTTGATGAGACCATGTTTTAGGATTGACTTCTCTGAAGTTATCTTGGTAAGTCCTGTCTCTTGCTCCTTTAGTAGTAGTGAATCTGTGTATCCTTGAGTAGCACCTGAGGGTGTGTGGTATTTCCCTGGGTGCAAGGGTGGTGTAGTCATCTCTTCACTATCTGTTGTGTGATGCCACATCGCGGCATTCATTTGCATGTAGCTTTTATTATGCAGCTCGTATGCTAAAAGAAAAAGAGCAGCCTAAAACTTTTAAGGTTAATGTATAATTTATAGCTTCTATTTTCAATTTGTTTATTTACATGTGTATTATCTTTATTTTTGTCTATGTGAACTGGAAGCTAGACTAAAACTAATTCCTTGTATGTGCATGTACATACTTATGCAACATTTACCATAAAGCTCTTTCTGATTCATATTTTTCACGTCTTAAATATTTTGAAATACGTAAAAAAAAAATACATTTAGCGCAATGGATCACAGTCCAGGAGAACCCCCACCACTGCATGTTTTTGGTTTCTCTCTCATCTGACACACATTTTAGGTCTTGGAGTCTTCACTAATGAGTTGAATCAGGTGTGTTTGAATAGGGAGACATCTAAAATGTGTAGTGTTGGGGGTTCTCCAGGAACAGGATTGGGAACTACTGATTTGGAACACACTTTTATCCAAAGCAATTTACAAATGAGGACAATGGTAACAATCAATATCAATAAAAAGCAATGATACGCAAGTGCTATAACAAGTCTGTTAGCTTAATGCAGTACACGTTTTTTTTTATAATAAGGAAAACGGATAGAATAGGAAAAGAATAGAGCAAGCTAGTGTTAGAGGCCCTTTTAGGTTTTGTTAATTGTATAATAAAAACAAATGGAATGCAAAACTATTAGAAAAGCTTGTTTAAAAAAAAAAGCAGTAAATGAATATGGTGCAAGTTTAAAAGGGACAAAGTGTTGTTGTTTTTTTTTTTTTTTTTTTTAGAATATATTTATAATAGAGAGTGCTAGAGTTAGAGGGTCAAATAAAGATGAAAGAAATGTGTTTTTAGTAGTTTCTTGAAGATGGTTAAGGACGCGGCAGGTCATTCCACCAGGAGGGAACATTTAATGTAATAGTCCCTGACAGTGATTATGTGCCTCTTTTGGATGAACAATAAAGCGACGTTCACTTGCAGGACTCAAGCTTCTAGAGAGGCACATACATCCGAAGAAGATAATTTATGTAAAGGGGTGCAGAGCCAGTGGTGGTTTTGTAAGCAAACATCAATGCAATTATAATTTCTGTATTTTTGTCGGTGTGTCTATGCAGAGACAATTTTTGTGTGCTATGTTGTGCTTTATCACATGTTCGATATGGGTGGTATAATTCTAACCAATCACCGTGTGCCTATGGAAACAAGAGAATTCTGAAGCGCTGATTGGCCAGTGGCATCGCGATGACGCAAGAGCCCCGCCTTTTTCCGGAAGATAATTATCATGTGACTTGTTTGTTGGCAATCCGTTATACAGAACCGCATAATTTCATTGCGGCTACAAACAAACCCTTGTCCTGCGTAATTTCCCCTTTCCCCGCTCTCATCCTCTGTCTCTTCTCTGCGATGGACGAGACGAGCCCGCTGGTCTCTCCGGTTCGCGATTCCAACGATTTTAGCTACGGTCCTGTGGAGCCGACCAGTCCCCGAGGCGGATTTGGAGGCACGCCGGGCTCCGTGGTGCGTCTCCCGGCCGGGAGTCCCGGACACAGCCGCGAGCGACAGCCGCTCCTGGATCGAGACCGAGGCGCTTCACCCCGCGACCCGCACAGGAACGAGTTCCCGGAGGATCCGGAGTTCAGAGAGATCATCCGGAAGGCGGAGCGGGCCATCGAGGAGGGCATCTACCCCGAGCGCATCTACCAGGGCTCCAGCGGCAGCTACTTCGTCAAAGACTCAACAGGGGTGAGAGGTCATCACGTCTCGATCTGTGACGCGTTACATCAGTTTCTGTGCATCCACAGCTTCACACAGAGCCGAGGAGTCAGAGTAACAGCTGTGTCATCAGCTCAGGCCTGGAGTCACCAGGCATCTGTTTCTGTACAGTTTAATCTGGATTACTGTGTGTTTCTTCATCTACAGGCACTTTTATGTGTTTTTGTAATATGAATGTGAAACTTAATTGTGTTTTGGAAACTTTTTGGTTAATTATTTTGCATTTCTATTGCACTCTTGTTCCAGGCCCCAGCTGTGCAATCATTATTTATCAAACCTGACGAATGTGTGGTTAAAACTAGGTCAAATTAAGGTAATTGTCACTTTGCTGTGTCATTGCACAGGACAGCTTCATTGTGCTTGTAGTTCAAAATCTAGATCTATCAACCTAGATAGCATTGAGGCCTCACAATGTCTGGTTAGGCAGCCCACCATCTGTTTGATCGATAAACAAAAAAAGCTATCCGGCACTTTCTCGTTGAAGCTCTCTTTAGTGAAACTACACTCTATTATCATGCGGCGATAGAGCTCATATCATTACACACTCAAATACCCAGCAGATATGCACCACATCTTTTATATTAGACCTTAACACAGATAACGGCTCTCATAAAAGTCAAAGTTTAGCTTGATTAGGAACGAGTTCTTATTTTTGGCAACTTTACAATACAGTTTCATTTGGAAACTTTAGTCAATTAGATTAGTTAACATATGCTAACAATGAAAAGCATTTATTCGTCTCTGTAAATGATAATTTCAACATTTATTAATACATTATTAAAATCAAAGCTGTATCTGTTAAAATTATTTAATGGATTTCAGATAAAATGAACTAATAATGAACAGTTTTATGATTATTGATTACATTTTAAAATACCGTAACGCATGTATTGATCTTAGTTGTTTTTTATTTAATGTAGTAAAGCACGGTATGTTGTTATTTTGTAATCCTATGGTTAATGGGATCTTATTGCAGTTACCATTATGTTTAGTGTAGGCCTTCTTGTGTACTGCGTAGACAACGTTATCAGTGAAGTTTGAGCTGAAGAGATGTGAGGTGTGATAAAACAAAGGCAATCAAGGTAAATATTATATGAACATTTTGTTTTACATCATAAAGAGTGTTCAGAAATGTGATGCATGTACATACACCGGTGTTATTTTAGGATAATTGTAGACTGTAATAGTATTCAATAATGTTTTTAATTAGCTATAACATATTTAGGTAACTCTCGGGGTGAAACAGCTGTGTTTTAATTTTGTCATATCCTTCACGTAATTCATACCAATTGAACCTTTCGTTTACGATCGACTAGAATGCTGTCAACAGATGCAGATCTTGCCACTTGAACAAAATCTCTGTCCCACTCTGCAATCGTTCAGATCTTTCCAAAAACTATGTTATATTACTGTGCTTTTGTCGGTTTCAGGAGTTTTTTTTTTATTATTATTATTTCGATTTCGATTGTTTTCTCACTTAGTTATAGTGATTTCAGTACTTAAAGTTTTGAGTGTTTAATTTAAAAATGACAACGAAAATAGGCTGTGAGGTGCCCTAAAGACATTATTCCTAACTGCAAACAAACCCATTTTTCATTCAAGAAGTTTTTTATGTGTAGGATGTGATTATTAGTCAGGCCGATTAGTTTAGTTAGTCAGATGAGAGTTGACTGAGTTATGCTTCATGCTCCTGCCTGCAGGGGGCAGAACTGAGTTGATGTGGTATCAGTTTGCTGTTGTGATCTCCAGCGGTGCAGGCCTGGTGTTGTCTCTCAGCAGTGAACATGTGGCAAGCTTCATCTGCTCACTCACGAGTTACAAGACACATGACCACATGTATGGTCAGGTGGTGCGCTTGTAAAATCAAATCACACATGAGTCACGGAGGCCAGATGAAGACTTTTTTTTATTTTATTTTTTTATTGCAATATTAACAAACAAAACAAGTCGGTACATCCAAGAAATATAAACAATCTTTCAAGACAAAAGAGAAATTATGGTTCAGTATACATTAAAAGAGGAAATATAAAATAAATGTAAATCCATTCAACAATAGTCTTAAAAGAAAAAGAGAGAAGAGAAGAAAAATAAAATAAAAGGAGAGGGCACAAAAAAGAAAAAACATTAAGGGAGAATTTTAAACATGGCACAAATTCTGGATGTTTTCATTGCTTTCTTGTTAACAGAAGTTGAAATTGTATTTAAATACATCTTCAATTCTTCTTTGAAAAAGCTAAAGTGGGGTTTACTTTTCATATATTTACATTTATGAAATTTTATACAAAAACTTGCATTAATTAGATTCTTGCCCTTAACATAAAACCCCAAAAGAATGTGTCTATATGATAAAGAAAAATGACAAAAAACCTTTTGGACAATCAGAGCATCAATATTATTCCAGAGAGACCGAGCAAAAGGACATTCCCAAAACAAATGATCAACAGTTTCAGAAGAGGCTTCACAAAAAGAGCAGGAAGTATCAATATCACTTCTAAATTTCTTTAAAAAGTATTTAACTGGATAAAATCTTTGAATAATTTTATAGGATATTTCTTTAACTTTATTTGTTAGAAAAAATGTCGGAGGAAGTGATCAAACATATGACCATTTAATATCATCAAAAAGGTTATTCCAATAAGAAATGGAGGAAGGAATTGAAGTAACAGGGTCCAAATATAATGACCTGATTTTATAGTTGGATTTATGCATTGAAAAACAAATAGAACCAACCACAGTGGATTCAGGGCTAGGGGGATAAACAGAAGTCACAGTAGCACTGTCATTGTTTCTAAACAGCAACAGATTTCCAAAGAGATGGCCTTGAAAACTATATTAAATTCCTTACTAGATACTGGGAATTGGTATCCTGAAACAAAATCAGAATAATTAAATAAATTACCTTCACTATCAAATAGCTGGTTTACTAACATCACTCCATTATTGAACCGGTTCTCAAAAAACAAAGATTTCCTCCTATGTAGAATATTACAGTTGTTCCAAATTAAAAAATTGTGTAGCGAGAAATTGGCCAGATGAAGTCTTTGCTAAAGGTCACTTTTAGTTGGGAAATCACTAAATGTGACAAATAAGGTTAAATGTGTAACTATTGTACACTTCTTTTTTAAGTCTCTTATGTTCAGTAAAGCTGCATTTATTTGATTAAAAATAAAATCAGTAATATTGTGAAATATTATTACAATTTCAAATAACTTTTTTCTGTGTGAACATATAGTAAAAATAATTTATTTTTGTTATCAAAGCTGAATGTTCAGCATCATCTTTCCAGTCATCATTGTCACACGATTCTTCAGAAATCAAACTAATATGCTGATTTGCTGCTCAAGAAACATTTCTGATTATTATCAATGTTGAAAATGTTGTTTTACCTCGAAAGAAAACTGAAATTTCCCATATTGGATGATTTTTTTTTTTTACTGCATTCTTTGATTGTTTTAATGAAATTGCATTCAACTCAAGCCAAAATGAGGTGTCTAAAGGTTCTGGAAAGCGTCTATGATAACTGAATGTTGAAGATTGGCATAAGTAGCATAGAGATTTCATCATTGAAAGTTTTTAGGTTTTATGAATATTTTGAATTTGTTCTTAATAATTTTTTTAACTGTTAGCAATTTTGTGCATTTCTTTGTTTTTTGTTTTTTAGTTCTGCAGAATAGTTTTGATTTATTTTGAGTTTTAGTAAGTTTAGTATTTCATGTTAAAGTAAATGTAAACAAAAATTTTGCCTTACAAACAAGCTGAAATTAAGTTCTATAAGTTAAGTTCTAATTACAATATAATTGTAATTTTTTTATCTCTGTTAATAAAACAAGTTTTTTTTTTATATATAGTTTTAAGTTTAATTTACTTTAATATCCCTGGTTATAAATGTGACTGTAGTCTAATATGTGAGATGTAAAGTGTACGACAGCATTTTTAATTTGATTTGCTCATAGGAAAAATGTCGTTTTACTGTCAGAGCAACTTGTGAAAGTCTCAGTTTGAGCAGACTGTGGTGCTTTACACGTAAGATGTGAACCGCACGTGTCGCTTCAGAAAAACCTGACCTGAAATCTCTTTCTCTCTCTCTAATCTCAAAACAGAAGACCATTGGCGTCTTCAAACCAAAGAATGAGGAACCGTACGGCCAGCTGAACCCCAAATGGACCAAATGGCTGCAGAAGCTCTGCTGTCCGTGTTGTTTCGGCCGGGACTGTCTGGTCCTGAATCAAGGCTACCTGTCAGAGGCCGGCGCCAGTTTGGTGGACCAGAAACTAGATCTCAACATTGTGCCGCGCACCAAGGTATGAGAGCAACACCCACACTTGTGCACTTGTGCAAAACCAAAACCGAGGTGAGTGAGGACGTGTGAAAGTAGTAATGCTCCTGATAGTTTGGTGTTTGTTAGTCAGCCTCTTTCATTTCCTGTTGCTGGCATGCACTAAAACAAACTAGTCAACCGCACAGCTGAACATATGAGCTGAACAGTGACTGTGGACTGACATGTCCTATTTGAAGCCTTCTCTGTGCTCTCTTTCTGTCAGGTGGTGTATTTATCAAGTGAGACGTTTAATTACAGTGCCATCGACCGAGTTAAGTCTCGAGGAAAGAGGTTAGCGCTAGAAAAAGTGCCCAAGGTGGGCCAACGTTTCCACCGGATTGGCCTGCCACCCAAGGTAAGGTTTATGACAGCGCCACCTGTCTGCCTGGAGGAAGAGGAGACATTTTAGATGTTACTGAACTCACTTTTTTATAGTGTTATTTTAGTATCATTGAGATGCAATTTTAAATTTAAAGTATAATTTAAATTTGTTTTTAATTTGAATATTTTCCCAGTTCATTTCAATATAAATGCATGTCATTTTAATTGTAAAATAAATGTATATTTAACGATTATTTTATTTCAATTTTTTTTGTTTTTGTTAATGATTTTTGTTTTAGTTATTATAATAACCCTGGGTTTAGGAACTCTATAGAGCACAATGGTATGGTTTCAAAAGTAAAGATCCTGTTAATTTCCCATTAATTCCTTTCTAGCAATATAAGCCTTCTTTTATTTACTCGTATGCAATTCTAGATTTGCATTTTGCCATCATGGCTAATTTGATCTCACCATTCAAATAGTTTATTTACTAATAAAATATTTTTTGTACCTTTACAAACATTATTTGTTGCTTCAAATCAAGGTTTGTAATGTGCTAAATTTCTAAATGAAAGCTGCTGAAAAATTAGTTTTGCATGTTTATAAACATTTATTGTCCGTGTAAGTTTGTGAACTCGTTTCTATTGGCTGTGTAGGTTTGTGAATCGGTTTCCTTTGGTTGTTTATAGGTGGGCTCATTCCAGCTCTTCGTAGAGGGATATAAAGATGCCGATTTCTGGCTCCGACGGTTCGAGGCAGAGCCTTTACCAGAAAACACTAATCGTCAACTGCTGCTACAGTTTGAGAGGCTGGTGGTGCTGGATTACATCATCAGAAACACAGGTAACTCATGGAAACCTGCAGAATTAAGGTCAAACGAAACGGCCAAAAACACTGTATATATATATATATTTATACTGTATACTGTCTTTATTTTAACATCTATTACTTGTTGTATGGGTCTGTAGATCGAGGAAATGACAACTGGCTCATCAAATATGACTGTCCGATGGATACATCAAGCAACAGGGTGAGTGACCAGATGTGGGTTTAGATTTTTTTGGGAGACATTCTGTCCCAGTTTGTGTTTTTATGTATATGTTTGTGGAATGCTCTTCTTGTGCAGGACAGTGATTGGGTGGTTGTGAAGGACCCAATCATTAAACTGGCAGCCATTGACAATGGACTGGCCTTCCCTCTCAAACACCCGGATTCATGGAGAGCCTGTAAGCCAATCACCATTCACCTCACAAACACATGACCAGCTACTGGCCAATCACATGGTTATACTCTTGACAACAATTCATATATCACCATTGCAACATCATTTATTTTGAGGTGGTTTGTTTCATTTGAAGTAGTATTTTGCACAGTCGGTTCAATCTTTTTGTTGATTGTTTGTCCTGTAGACCCGTTTTACTGGGCTTGGCTGCCTCAGGCTAAAGTTGCGTTTTCCCAAGAGATCCGAGAATTAGTTCTGCCCAAATTATCTGACCCCAACTTCATCAAAGACCTTGAGGAAGATCTATATGAGCTCTTTAAGGTGAGTCACAGAGATCACCTTGACGTTCAGCTGGGTATTCACCAGTTTGTTTGACTTATATTCCATGAAATGAATGCTTGGTATTGAATTAATAATATTTACGTTAACGCTGACAGAAAGACCCGGGTTTTGACCGAGGACAGTTCAAGAAGCAGATCTCAGTAATGAGGGGGCAGGTGAGTCATTAATCACTTGTTTGAAGATACTAAAAGCAATAATCTGCATCATAATATTAAAATATTTTATACGATTGGGCTATGCAATATTGATATTCACCAAAAAAATACATCTGTAAATGTCGATAATAAAGCTTTGATAAATTTTTTTATATTAAGCCTACATCTTCAGAGGTGCTCATGAGGATTTTAATTTCATTTGTGAAAAACTTCACACTAAACCTTGAAGGTCTTCATGACAAAATAATTTACCGGTAGGTTCAACTTGAAATTGTGACAGTATATTACAGTTGTAAAGTAAATTTAACTTTTCTAAATAATTATAATTTTTAAGGAATATAATGAAAGTGAGATATTTTTGTCCATGTTTAATGCGTACAATATACAATAAGTTCTGACGTGCATAATCTTATTCTGTTGTAAAAAAATTATATTTTTAAGTTTAATGATTAATTTCATTGCACACTATTTTGATGTTGATAATGTTTTAAAGCATAAAACAAACATTGGCGAAATAAAATGTATATATATAAATATAAATGGGGCCCTAAATTGGTTTCTCTATGGAGTTTCCATTATCACAGGGTGTTTTTTTTTTTTAGGCCTAACAAACATGTGGAATGATATGGGGAAATACTGGGATTAAAAATGTGGACTAAATGCTATCACTCAGCCTTATTATTTGGCCACAATATATTATGTAAACATTGAAAATGTCCTCATAGGTTTTAATAGGGAAAGGGTTCATGTGAACTTTAGGTTAACAACGGGGGGAAAAAAAACTCTTCAGCCTGATTTGCAACAATGAGCGTCGTTTGAAACTCGTTTCTCAAAGCTGCTTGACTCTGAATATATTCCTAGAGCAGCTCTGATTCTAGATATCACTTTCTGAGACGTTACCTTACGACATGGCCACATTCAAGAGAAAAGAGACCAGCACGAGCAGGGAAGTTGAATGAAAACCCCCCTTTGGTTTGGCATCGTTCAGCTCATTTCTTGTCCTGTGTTGATGTAGATCCTGAACCTGACTCAGGCGCTGATGGAGGGTCAGACCCCGCTGCAGCTGGTGCAGATGCCGCCGGTGACCGTGGAGACCGCGCGAGCGCCGCAACGAGCCGACAGCGAGTCCTACACACAGAGCTTCCAGAGCAGAAGACCCTTCTTCACCTGGTGTTGATCCGCGAGCACAGCCCGATTTAAGTTGCGTTTTTCACTGGGATTTGGGGAACAGACGAGAAGGAATAACTGATGCTGAACATATAATTCTGAAGGAAGCATTGTCTTGTTGACTGTTGCACTGTTATGAACACACATAGCCGCGTTCAGAGTGACCTGCATGTCGAGTCAGTAAGACGATGAAGGAGAAACTTTCTGCTGTAGTGATGCTTCACGGCTCTGGAACTGCTCAAATATATCATTCATAAGCGTATTCTGGTCAGGGGTTTCTTGCCTCACTTGTGTGTTAGTTTCGTTGTTCTCACAGTCGTTGAAAAGTCACACTTTTTCTCCTGTTTTTTGTCCATTCGCATTATATTTTTCTACTTTAACGCTCACCTGTTAGCCGTTCATAACTCGGGAGGCGGAGTCACCTTTCGCGCTCAAGTGAGCGCGTGCAGAAACACCGATCGTTCCATTCTCAGTGTCATCGTTCTTTTTGCTCGTTGTTCGATTTAATTTAAAAATTTAAGATGTTGCCATTTTTTTTCAAACTATGTTTTTCACAGGTGTCAACAAAACTGACCTTAAAACGTGACAATGGACTGTATAATTTGTATAAATTGTATGTAATGTATTTAATGTGAGATGCTAAAATTTTAACCATAAAGTACTCAATAAAAGAAACAGACTTGAATTTTATTTCAAAAACAGTTTAATTGGAAGTTCCAGCTTAATCACGAGGATAAAAAATAACTCTTGTTCTTGTACATGTAGTAGTGTTTACTGAATTCAGATACATGTTTTCTTCCATATTGCTTCTAAATGTCTGTCTGAGTGACAGAAGAAGACATTAAATAATCAGCACTAATAGTGTCCAGCATACTTCTACAGGTCATAATACTATCATTTACATATTACCATAGACTATCTGTATCTAAAACAACACTAATGGATTGATGAAAACTGCAGTGTTGCAGTAAATGCTAATACATTATTTTATATTTTTAGATATTTACCATTTAAACACCACTGGAAGGCAAAATGTTCCTGTAAAAAAGGAGAACTACTGAGAAACTAGTGTTTCAAAAATAAAATACAAGCACATATCATTAAATAATAGAAACCCAGCACTCTTTGGCCCCATACATTTCTTAGAATAGGGGCTCTGGAAGCTTCAATGAGACTTAAATCACTGCATTCAAAGGAAAAGATTACCCAAAACATCGAAACTCGTGTCATTTGCTCACCCACGTGTTGTTCCAAACATGTATGATTTTCTCTCGTCAGTATGAAATAATTACAATGAACACATGACATTGAATAGGCACGGATACAAAAAATGAAAATAGACTATGACTCATGCACTGTTTTTCAAACCTTCAAAGTCATATAACTTAATATAGTGCATAATTATATTTGATGATTTTATATATATATATATATAATTTATTTTTTTTCATTCACTGAAATACATCTACTTGGGTGAATCCAGCTAAATCAAGTCATTTTTCACCCTGAAATCAAAAGGAAAAATGTTTTCAGTTTTACCCAATATTTTTAGTTTTCATAATTCTCAAATTCTCATGCTCAAATGTGATTCTCATTACTGAAATACTGTATTTTTATTCTATTATAGTTAAATAAATACTGCAATACAATGATTTTATCAGCATAAAGATAGCAAACAGATAGCACCATTATGTATAAATATTTTACCAGATGTCAATAAATGTATAATAATTATTTGACTTCTTTGGTAATGTATCATTAATACTTTTGCAGTGCATTTCATGGGAATTAATTTAGTTTTTTAGTATAAATACTTTACCAATATAGATAATGTATCCTTATTGCATTGCAATTTATGACATTGTGTTTTGTTTTCATTTGCTTTATGAAAGAGAAACATTATCTCATTGTTAATCTTTTGATTATGGGGTATAATATGACCTAGAAATGTTCTTTATGTGCATTATGAGATTCGGCCCAAAAAATGAGCTGTATTTTTTTATGTTTTTTGATTTTGTAATTTCTGGCACAAACCGGTAAACAGTGTGTTTCTCTGTTTAAGTTTCGCAGGACTGTAATCCTGTGGGATTATTGTTCATGTGCGTCCCTGGCCACTGCAGGTGCTGTAGTGTTGACTGTTGCTTGATTAAGACTAGTGTTTGATTGAGGAGGTGGCTTCAAGTAAATCTAGGGTGTCTGCGAGTCTCTCAGGCGGGAATCTGACTGGATGCACTGCTCCGCTGCGTCAGTGTCGGATCCGGTGCAGGTATCGCTCCGGGTCCTTCTCCTGAACGGCGTTCAAGCTCCACCTGGGGCCACCCGAGGGCCCCTGAGGCTCTTCCTCTGGTGGCAGGAAGTCAGCTTGGTCACATGATCCAGCCTCAGAAGAGCTCTGCCCTCCACAGGCTCCCAAAGCAGATGCATCATCATGATCATTGACATTATTGTCTTCATCTTCAGTTATGACTTCAGAGGTTTGTGCCAGTGAGCCCTCGTTGATTCTGATGGGGGATTAAATAATAATGAATGCCCTTTTTATATGTAAATCATTATATGCTATGTAATTACAGTATTGTGCATATCTGATGTTCACGGGTGGGTGGGTGAGACCCATGCCTTTTCTAGTTTGTTTACAGGGTCTTTAATGTGACAGGCTTGTGGCTGATCTTATGACCTATTTTTGTTTAGATTAGCATGTTTCCATTAACACATACACAACACACCAGGTGTATCTGAAAAAACACTAGTAAATCGACTAGGGTAAGTTCTATAAAAGCATATGCAAATCACATTTCATCCCCAAAATTAAAGGAAAAACTTACGCTTTGAATAAAAAATTGCTTATTTATTTATTTACAATTTTGTACAAATATTTTTGTGCATGATTTTCACCTAATCATTTTTGTAATTCTCATTCCCGAAGATGATTCTCATTACTGAAATATAGTATTTTTTATTAAAATAATTGAACAAAAAAAAAATAACACAATGTAATGATTTTGATTGATTGCAATCAAGCAGTAAATACCTCAATTTTGTATAAATATTTTAATATATATTATTATTTTTTGAATTGCATAGGATAATGCCTTTTTATAATGTATAATTTTTTACATTGCAAATAAGGAAAATTATTTATAAACAAACAATACATATACACACAAAATACTGATATTAAAAAATACTTTTGCATGACAAGTAAGGATTAAAGCTTCATTCGCTTTATGCAAAATATGTTATCTCATAGTTTATCTTTATATTTTTGGGTATAATGTGACCTTGACATTGAAAAAAAAAAATTATATCCACAATTTTAGTTAAACATAGTTGTATTTCAATAAGCTAATAGAATTTAATGTGCCTGCAATTCTGTACGCAAATATTACAATGATGTTGGTTACAGTTTACAAAGTGACAGTTTACAAAAGCAGGCTTTATTTTGTAGATAATAATGATATTGTAGAATCATTTCTCCCTCGGTCTCACCTGTGATGACCCAGTGCTCGCATCCATCGTGTTCCTGTGCCGTCTTTATGAGCCTCCACCCTGAGGCCGCTTCGGTTCCGCGCTCGGACTCTGAGCCCCACGAGCGCCTGGGCCAGACCCGTCTCCACCTCTGCCATGGCTCTGTCCTCGTCCTCCTCCTCCCGGTCCGTTCCATCCTCTCCGGCCGCCGCTCCGCGGTTTCTCCACACCATCCGTGCCCTCTGCTCGGCGTCCGGGTCTCCTGCTGCCTGGAAGAGCCGCCGGAGCTGCCGCAGGTTCACGCCCTGGAAGATGTTGGCGGTGCCAGACTTACGGTTCCGGCGCACGGAGCCCGGTGGGCGGGAACACATGGGCTGGGACGGGCCTGCGAGAACAGAGGCTGAGGCCACGTCCTCCATCTGCACAACAAAAGGGTGAAGGTCACAAGGGTCATACACTATATGTAGCCATTCTGAGAAGATGACATGCAATTTTTATAAACTAGAGGTGCATCTCAAATCATGTACTTATGCACTATTCTGTGATGTTTTGTAGTACACATAGTGTGTTCAAACTGAAAACTCTAAAAAGAAAAAGTGATTTTAAAAGAAGTGTGGAATATTAGACCTTTTTTTTTTCTTTTTTTCTCAGTGCCACAACAAGAGGTATTACATATTCACATGATCAAAATAAAATTAGCTGCCAGAGCAAAAAGAATGGAAGAAAATTGCATAGATTTCAATGCTTTCAGAGGATTACATGTTTTCAGTGTATTTTATGTTGGACACTTCATGCACTCAACTGTCACAGCTGTAATTATGTCAACGAAGGGGGAGGGGCTATCAGACTCTGATTATTAATGACAAAATAACCTTACACTACATGGCTGAGTACATAGTGCATACATACATAGTGTATTTAGTGCATCATTTGGGATGCAGTACTTGTTTTATTTTTCCTATGAAAAATATATAATCAAGTCAGAATGCATGGATTAATTTTGAATGGTCTTCAGGGTAGAAAAGGTCACGTTATGATGTAGTTTTGATATCTAGCAGCAGTTACCCTACTAAACTAACCATGGCTGTGTTCAGAACAGAACACTGTGTACTTTACAGTGTGCAATGCATACTATTCTTTTTAAAGTATGCATTACGCAGCGATTAACATGCAAATTGGCAGCCCATCAAATGAGTATGAGTATGCTATTTACTTAAGCAATTATTGCACAAAGTAAACATTGTTTGAATCAGCTTTCTTGTTTCATCTCTCAGATTTCTCAGAAATAATAAATATAGGCCAGATTTCGTTGACTGCTCTGGCTCATTTACTTCGGTGATTATGATATATTTGTCACAAAGGCTGTTAAGTTTGCAGCTCGATGAGTCACGTGACGGCACAGTGACGCACGAGCGCACGAACATCCGCGGTGACAGCTGTGCGAGGAGGCACTGCAAAACACCACTGAAAACATCATTTCACATGCATTCACTCAAAATACAGCACATAACAGAGAAGTGAACGCATATATTCAAGAATAAATGCTCGGTTAAGAGTGACGACTTGTGGGACCACAAAGACAAAGGTCAATTGTTGCGCGTTAGTCATATTTCTAGTTGGGAATTCGGTTCCGCTTAGGTGCGCTTTAGGAAAAACACGTTAAAAAGACATCAACAACATAATTATGTAAAAGTATACTCACCTTGTCTGTGTGAACTAGTGTCTCTAAATCGTTTGCATGTCAGCTGTTTGGGATATCTTTAGGGAAAGCAGCAGAATGCTGTAATAAACAGCGTGGCTGTTTGTCTCCGTCTGTGTCAAGCGAGCGGAACGGACAGTAAAGTTTAACGCTCTGACTCGTCACCTACTGTACCGCTCTGACCAATGAGACGATCGGAATGGACGATTGAACCCGCCTCCAAACCGCGTCCAGCCAATCATATCTCTCCTTCCTGCGCGTCGTGTGGTCTGAAGTAATCCTTCATTTACGTCAGTGCTGCCGCGCACGTGCCAATATATGTGAAACTGTCTCGAGAAAAAGAGAGCGAAACTCGGTTACAGTTATTCTGGTATTTACAATTACCAGTAATATAAATATATCTCTAAAAAGCATCGAGATTTAGGAATGTGTAGTGATTATAAGATTATTTAAAAGCATCGAGCACGATTTCTATGTCACTGTTATTTATTTATTTTTGACATTTTTGATCATTTCCTTAGAGGTGGTATTTGACTCTGAGCGTGTACTTTTCCTTTATGTAACATCAGCTTTCTGAAGCACAACAATAATATTGCAAACCCAATTAAGTAGTAGGCCTACTATTTATTTGCCGCAGAAGCAATGTAGATATAAAACCGAATTATTGATGTCTTTCTTTTTTCCGCCAACAGAGGGAGACACAGGCCAGTGTTGATTTAGCTGAAATAGTAAGAGTACTGCATCCTCCTTTTCTCCTTCATGGAAGCAGGTTGATTAGATCTATATCTCTTGATTGATTCCCTAAAAGCCACAAAGAGACATGAGAAACATTTTACGTTTCACAGCTAAAGCATCCTGAACTAAAGGAAGAGTATTTATGCAGTATACATATATAGTATTTATATTAATAATAATTTGCGATTTTAACCTTATGGCACTCAACATGCCAAAGCCATTTTCTTTGGGCATCTCTGCTTTATAAGATAAACTTAAGACAATGCTGAAAATAATTCATAATTAAAATTCACATAATAAGGCCATTGGAGAGTAATGTGTCAGGAGCACTGATCTATAATATAATATATAGATCAGTGGTCAGGAGTAATGTAGTCACCACCCCCCCCCCCCCCACAAAAACAAAAAACGTGGTTTATCTATATTTATTTTAAACCATTGTTAAATTTTGTAAGGGATTAGGCCTAATGGTTCTCATAAGAAGGACAAGAAGATGTAGTGCTCAGTGTGACAGTCTTTTATTTGTTAAACTGTAATCTGAATATTGGAATATTCATAAACTATATATTTCATGTAGGCTGTAATGTGCATTATCTAGAATCACGAACACATTGGCACAAAATTCAGGTCTTAATCAGTGGCAAATAAGTCCCACAGTGCCAGTATCAATGAAACCACCCTGGAAATATATAAAGTTATCTGTAAATACAAGCTTACAACAAATATTATAAAAGAATGTAAAAAATAATGCTACAGTGAATAATAGTATCATAACATAATAATAATAATAATCATAACATAAGTATTGTTATAGCTTCAGACAGTTTATCAGTGTCATCAAGTATTCAATCTGCACCAACGTCATGTAGACAAGATGTCATTTATTAAATATTCCATCTGCTCCTTACACGCCATCAATCAGGGGAAGGTCATCTCTTTCATTTGTTTTCCTGCCCATGAAGGGGTGGAAGGAAATTAGATTGTGGATTTTATAGCAAAAAACTCTATAAAGCATGAAATAGTAGATATACAAATACCTCTAAGTAGAGCAGAGGTCAAAACCATCATAAAGGTGCACTCTCTCTAAATGTGGCAGGAATATTGGGACATAGCAGATACAGGACGTCATTTATATAATATACAAAAACAAGAAGTCATAAGCTCGAGGAAGGGCAGAGGCCCAAGGGTAGAGATGTTAGTCTCGCATCTTAGAATTAGGTCATATGGATTAAATAAAACATTACATAGAATGGTAAAACACCCTACTGGATTGTGCACTGACTGTGATGTACAAGAGACAGTGAAACACATACTAATACTGTTAAAAGTCTGAGAAGGACCTGACCTGCAGAGAGCAGCACAGAGCTGTGTATCAAACACAAGTACTGTCTGAAATCTGCAGGTCTGGAAATGAAAAAAAGATGTGGAATGGGGAGGTTAAGGTAATCTATACAATGTTAAAAAACAAGTTGGAAATGGAAGGAAAACTTGGGAAGTAGGAAAGAGGACACAATAATATCTAGATTTGTATTGTTCACACAGCTCTTAATCATTATTTATTATTGGTAAACATGAATCAGGTAAAACTGTAAAGTTGTGACATTTGCCAAGTATGGTAACCGTTACTCAGAATTGGTGCTCTGCATGTAACCCATCCAAGTGCACACACACAGCAGTGAGAAGTGAACACACACCCGGAGCAGTGGGCCGCTATAGATCCAGCACCCGGGGAGCAACTCAGGGTTCAGTGCCTTGCTCAAGGGCACTTCAGCCATGAGTATTGAGGGTGGGAGAGAAAACTGTTCATACACTCCCTCCTACCTACAACTCCAGCACCAAGACTCAAACCTGCAACCTTCGGGTAACTAGTCCAGCTCTCTAACCATTAGGCCATAGCTGCCCCCAAATGCAGAGAATGTGGTACACCAGAGACTGTGGAACATATCATATTATATTGTGAAGCATGGGAAAGACAAATAATGTGATTAATAGATGAATTAAGTGTGCTGAAAAGTGAAATGATAACAATTAAGAGTGTGCTGAATCTTGAAAGAATAACAATTAAGACAATAGTGGTGCAGCACAGTAAAATCTATAATGCAATTATTAATTATTTGAAAGCAATAGGTTTAATACATAGAATTTGTAATATCACATAATGAAGTATAGAAAATGATTGTATCCTTCTTAAATACTCTTTTCGATAAAAGATTTCCCAAAGGTCTTTTTATATTATTGTTTTTTAATGATATGTTAACGTTATCACCAATATATATCATGCTCCAGTCCAGTAGATGGCACCTATAAGCTGGTTTGCCAACCGTCATTAAAACACCGAAGAAGAAGACGGACGTGTCCTTCCCATAGACATATAAATACCTAGACGCCTCATTGGCCGCTCGACCGCACGTCATCGTCGCCGCCATATTGGAGCGGGCAACTCTCATAACTCTCACATCAGGACAGAAGAAAACATACCTGACTCACCTGCAGCTTGGGCATCTACAAACCGTCACACGATAATAAAAACAGATCTCGGGGTGTTATCTTTCATAGGTAAGACTCAACCGCTATTTCTCGATGTTTTTTGGTCATTTTTAACATTATGTTGACAGCTTAATTAACCACTAGTGTCAGACTATTAATAGCGATATCGCTAACGTAGTTAGCAGTAAAAGCTCAGACTTTATAAAAATTCAAAGTTTAAATGAATTCTTATTTACGTTTATAACATAAACTAAATGGTTTTATGAGCACAATATGTACAGTGAGCAATTTGACTGTCTAGATTAATGATGGAGCTAAAGCATCACTACCGTTAAAGTTACTTATTTACAAAGATTAAGTGGTAACACTTTAGAATCATGGTCCTTTAATGTTAGTTAATCCATTAATTAACATGAACAAACAATGAACAATACATTTATTACTGTATTTATTAATCTTTGTTAATGTTAGTTAATGAAAATACATTTATTTATTGTTAGTTCATGTTAATTCACAGTGCATTAACTAATGTTAACAAGCACAACTTTTGATTTAAATAATGCATTAGTAAATGTGGAAATTAACATCAACTAAGATTAATAAATGCTGTAGAAGGATTGTTCTTGCTTAGATCATGTTAACTAAAGTAGTTAACTAACATTAACTAATGGACCATTATTCTAAAGTGTTACTGATTAAGTTTATCATCACTTAATTTTAAGGATTTCATTGCTTTTCATAAAACTGTGAACTGATTCTATGTATTTTATTATTATTTTCTCTTCCCTTTTAGCCAGTTGCAAACAGGACAAGGAAAGCTGATGAAAGCTGTTCTCTGCATTTCCAAGAGACAGGACTATACCTCCACAGACTAATGTTGTGTTTGTACTAAACCCAGAGCAGCCCTGAATGAATTCCTGCTCATATTCCAACCACCTCCCCTCTCCGTTTCTCTCTGTAAAGATCATTTTTACAACAATATAATTTAATATAAATGATATAATTACCTTATTAAATGTGCCCAGTGAGTATATTTGAGTGCCCAGAAAAGCGCTATATAAATGTAAGGAAATATTAGTTATTAATAATTAAATACAACCAGTTTCCTCAGTCGATCACAATACAATAGACTGCATTTAAAAAGCTTTGCACAGGCTGTTTAATGCTGATCATGTACTGCGTGTGTCTTTACATAAAAACTACATGATGAAAATAGCCTAGAAATGAAAAACACAGGAACTCATAGTGAATCCAGCTGCAATATCATGATGAAATCATTGTGATGTTGTTATAATGATTATTAATTTTGATTAATCTAAAGTTTTTTGGGGGGAGCATCTCATATTCTGGTCTGTGATAAACATAACTATACTTTAAGATTTTGTTGTGCAAGGTAAACCTCACACACTCACACCCAAACATTCATATGTGTTAAAATACATGGAAAAATAAACCACTGTTTCAAAACGTGTGTGTTTTCTGCATGAGTGTGTAATGTGCATTATAGAACAAAATGTCAAGCATCGTCAAGTCTTTTACATTATTTGACTCATTAATTGAATGAAATAGAAAATCTTGAGGGAAGCGGTGAAGAATTAATCTTTATTTGTCAGGTTTTGTCTTCACAACTACACCACTCTATTCCCAGAAAAAGACAGAACTGAAAACTGAAATAAAATGTGTTTCTTGAGGATTTCTCAGAGGATTTTTTATTATATATACATATATATATATATGTGTGTGTACATGTATATATTATACTTAAGGAGCTCATTAATTAAACACAATTTGTAATTCATGTCCACAATTTTTTGTGTTCTGTCATTAGTTGTGTCTTAATTTGTTTAATAATTATTACACAAATAGTATTTTAAAATTACATTTCACAATTATTTATTTTACTCTATAATTAACTATTCTTCATTTTGTTAATTCTGTATTATTCCACCCTTGATATTACATATTCTTCTTGCTATTATTAATCTATTGTTGTTCTGTTATTTATTATGGTATTATTCATATTATACATATAATTTGTGCTATTATAAATCTATTATATCACGTATGTTATTGTACTCGCTTTTCATATTATTCACTGTACTTCAAGTTGTACTACATATACTTTTTAATATAACATATCACTTTTACTATATTTTTACTGTGCACTGTATCAGTGCATATTTTCATTTTCACTGGATCCATAGCTTCATCAGTTACATGTGTTATTATTCGTTGTGGAGTTCATCTGTAGGCTATAGAGTGCTATCAAATGAAAAGCAGACTACAAGTGTGACACTTTTTGATTTGTGTGTACATGTTTTATTCAGTTTTCTCAGTAATAGCAAATTATTCGTGTTTAAAGATGTATTATTTCGATTTTTCACAGTATTTCAAAGGGAATGAGCTGTGTTTTGACCTGAGACAAAGAAAAAAAATGTTGGGATTGAAAACAGAGAAAGCAATAAAACAACGACATTTAATTGAATGTACATTCAAATTACATTACATGCATATGTCACAGTTATACTAAATTAACATTAGAATTGTAAACCGAAAATAATCAACGAAATCAACAAGTGAAACAAATGTGAGCTTTCACAATTCCTCACGAAAATTAATAATTTTCCAAACCTAACTAAATAACTGGAGGCAAAGTTTTTTTTTTAACTGCACGTAGATCACAAACATGAAATCGGTTGATAAATGTGAACGTTATCGTGTTTTTATTTAGAAAAAAACGCAGCTCCCCGTTTACTTCCATGTATTTTTGAGGCAGTCTTGCCCTCACTAACATGGCGGACGCGTTGACGTATCGCAGCAACGGCTCAGAGCGGCCAATGAGGCGTCTAGGCATTTATATGTCTATGGTCCTTCCAAGTCACTTCCTTCAGAGGCTAGGCGAGACTCCTCTTAAGCATTCGGAGAACACGTAAATGGAACAGGTTAGCAAGTGCACGTAATTGCGTCATTACGTCAGTGAAAAGGTCCGTTTGAATAACGCTGTATCGTTAAATTACTTTGGAGTTATTTATAAAAGAAATGCACATTTACTGAATTACTTGTAAACGACAAACTGATCACAGAACATTTTTGTATATCTTTAAATGTTAACTGTTAAAAAGCTATGTTATCAGCTTTTGCGACTAAACATTTGCAAACAACACTGCACTGGAGAATCTGCACAAATAAAAGTCTTAAACAGTTAGTTCAGTAGTGCAGTTTACAGGTTACTCTTCTTTTTTGAAGGCTCAAAGTAAAGTTCTCCCAGTAAAGTAAAGTTTGGATGACTTCGTTCGATTAGTTTTATCTCACACTTTTTCCTTTTTCTTTCTTTTTCTTTCTCAAGCTTACTCCACTGCCGTCTGTCTTCACCATCTCGCTGAATGCAGCAGACGCAGTTCGGGAAGCACGTGACATAAAACGAGGCCAGCTATTGGCTATTCGTTACTTCTCCTGCTGTACTGGCTGAATAAAACCTGCGGTGGCTCATTATTGCCACACTTTGGTCATCGCAGATTTAAACTATGCACAAAATGAGCCGCTTACGGCAAATAAAAGTTGTTTAGCCAGGGGCGATTCTAGGGTCAGAGCTTTAGGGGTGCTGAGCACCCAATGAGCCCCACTGCCACCACCCACCCTCTTTTCACACAAAAACAAACAATATGTCTATTGAAAAATAACTTTATCATTTTAACATTGATTCAACTAACTCCAAAATCCAAACTCCAAGTTTTTTTTTCCTTTTTTTTGAGACCTTTTCAGAACAACAGCTTAATTGTGAGAGTTCACACAGACAGCCCCCTGTAACAAACACAAAACCTTCTTCACTCAGCTGGTTTTCCCGACCGTTAACTCCATGTGCTTCCTTTTGTATCAACAGTCATCAGATTGGTTACATTAGATTCAATTTTATTGTCATTGAACAAAGTAACAGGTACTTAGACAACAAAATGTAATTCATCTTCTGTAAATTATTTACAAATGGCCATCTCTAACATATCTGGATGCACGCCTGTCTGAACTTTCATAAACCAATATGTTATCAATAAATAATAATAAAACAAGCTTCATATCAAGAGCAAAAAAGAAAAGAAAAAAAAGAAGGTAAAACCAAAAAGTCCAAAATATCCAGATTATTTACAGAGGTCTTGAAAATACTTAAAAAGTAAAGATATAAAAAAGAAAGAGAGGGAAATCTTTGAAGAACTTCCCCTGAATCCCCATTTGGCTCTACTTTGGGAGAGTTAATCTATGTCGCCGCACTTTGAGGGTGGCAAACCTGTCAATGACCCTTTGGTGTTCAATTTTTTCAAGCAACTCCTTCTCAATAGACATCACAGCTAGGTGCTGGAGTCTGCTTTGGCCTGTGGTCCTCCTGAGCCATGTATGGAGCTGACGCAAGGCACTAAAAGACCGCTCACATTGACAGCTGCTAACTGGTATTGTCAAGGCAACCTGCATAACAGCTTTCAGTGAAGGGAACATTTCCGAATCTAGGAGTTTGTACACTGCTAACATGTCCTGAACTGTACCAGCCGCACTCTTGCGCTTCAGAAAGTTTTTTGCAACTATCACTTCCTCTGACTTAAGTTCAATATGGTAATGCAGAGCCAGTGCGGTCAGATGAGGCTCAGACAAGAAATGGCGTGAGGTTGGACTGCATGCCTGAATTCCATTGAGCACATCCTCATTCACACCAGAAAAACGCCTCTCAAGTTCACAGATCATTCTGTCCATACAAGGAAACAAAAGTTTCCTCTTTAGATCTTCAGACTCTGAAGAGCCACAGCTTTCACTGCCTGCCCCACAAGCTGACTCAACAACATATTCATCCATTCTCTTTGTCTTACACCTCTGTCCTGAGGATGATTCTACTGCTATCTGGTTTGCCTCACACATAGCTATTGTTCTGGAGTACAGATCTGCAGAAGTGGTATCACTGCGTTTCTGCTTCATGGTGTCAGTCACTGCATTTTTGTATGTCACTGCTTGGGCAATGTCAATGGTCTCCTTCTGTAGGTATCTGTGTAAACCTGCTGTTACAGACAGGAGAGTGTGGAAAACCATCAGCAAATACACTGAGGTGAATTTACTGAGTTTTGCCCTCAATCCAACAGCTGTAGGTGTCTTGATTGTGGCGAGGCACTCAATGATAGCAGGGAAATTATCAATCACTGCAGTCACTGAATGAAGCTGGCATGTCCAGCGTGTAGTTGACAACTGCACAAGTTCTCTTGGCTGGTTTACAAGGGAGACACTAAAGAAAGAATGGAGACTTTCCAGCATGTTGAAGAACTCTGTGGCTTCAGAGACAGCTTTGCATGTGTGACATAAAACAAGATTTAACTCATGTGCATAGCAATGTACATAAATTGCCTCAGGGTGCA
This sequence comes from Carassius carassius, assembly GCF_963082965.1. Taxonomy (NCBI): domain Eukaryota; kingdom Metazoa; phylum Chordata; class Actinopteri; order Cypriniformes; family Cyprinidae; genus Carassius; species Carassius carassius. Next base: position 35,328,102 of record NC_081761.1, read on the forward strand.
TTTTTTTAAAATGGGCTTGTACACCCCCACCATCCCCACTCATGACAGCTGCCCCATCGTAGGTCTATGCCACACATTTCAACTGATCAATTCCCTTCTTTACCAACTGATTTTCAATTGCAGCTGTTATCGAAGTAGCATCAAACTGTGACACCTCTGTAAGGGCTAGGAACCTTTCTTTGACGGCATCATCAACAGACACGTATCTAACACAGAGTGCCAACTGTTCTGTCTTTCCATCCCTGGCCTCATCAGCCATATGGCATACATATTTATTCCCTTTATCTCACTGATGATATTTTCTGTTAGTTCTTGTGAACAGCACTCTATCATCTCATTTTGGCTATCAGATGAGAGTTACGTGGTGTTTGAAGGGGCTGTGTATCTTTGCAAGAAGGGATCAAATTTGGTCAAAAGTGACATGCACTCTAGGAAATTGCCTTTGTTGTGACTGTCATCCATTTCATCATGACCTCTGAATGCTATGCCTTGCTTCCCCAAGAAGCAGGTTACTGCCATAATACGCTCTAGGTACTGCCTTCTTTCACTAATTTCAGTGGTACTTGCTGCCTCTATCTGCTCTACAACATTCCCTTTTGACAGGCTTGCTTTGTAGCTGTTCCAACACACCACACTGTCCTTATGTGACTGTGTTGTTTCATGTTTTTGAAACTTGATAAGCGCCTTTTGCCAGTTATTGACTCCATCATTAACAAGTGCATCCTTTCTGACATTTTTGCCAAATACCCTACAAGCAAAGCAGAAAGCAGCATTTTGTCTAGCTGAGTATTCCAGCCATCTGAAACTTTTGAACCACTGTTCTTGAAAGGCTCTTTTTTGTGTGCCAAACTGAGTATGAGGGTATTGAGACAGCTTTAACTGTTTAGGACCAGTGTCCTTATCCCCTAAGTCTGAACAGCTCTCTTCTGTCTCTGCTGCTTTGGCTTGGTGGTCTCTATCAAAAACAAAAAGTAATATAGGCTACTTAATGCCAATAAGTTTGTATAGGAGTACGAGTAGTTACTGTTTTGCTTGCCACTATTCACTATATGTCAGTTTATTGTTGTTGTTTCCTCACCTGGTTCTTTCTGCATGCTCTCCCTTTCCCCTTCGCCATCTCCCTCTCTTTCCCTTGGCACTGACAATCATACACAAATATATTGTAGGCAGGAGAGTTGAGGTCAGTTTGTCATGTCACAAAAATGAGACCATGAGACCATTTACAGATTCTAAGGATATGACCAAAAGGCACACAGAGGCGTGCCATTTTAAATGTCTTTATTATTATTATTATTGAGCTTAGAAACTTTTTGAAATTACAAATTCCTTTCACAAGAGAAGCTTGTGAGTTTGAAATAAATAAAAAATAAAAGCAGGGGACCATTGCCTAGATAAGTAATTTGATACAACAACAGCTGGTTTGCATTATCTGTTATTTTAGCTTAACACTTTTCAGCAGAAAACAAAAAACAAAACAGAAAAAAACAAGACAGAGGTCATTATGGACTGTCCCTAGTCTCTCACCTGAATCTGTCTTTTTTTCTTTTAAAGAACTGTCGTATGTCCATTGCTCACTGCCAGGCCACAGACACACACACACACACACACACACACACATACAGAGAGAGAGAGAGAGAGAGAGTAATGCTAGGAGTTCAGGAGTTAAGCCTGGTTCAGGTTAAATCCTGTGTGTGATGAATGAATAAATAAATACAGCAAAAGAAAAACATGAAACTTTCTTTTATTGTCTAGTTTGATAGTCAGCCACAACTGGAAAATAAAAGATATAAATCTAGGAATTAATAACAATTCATTTAAAAAGCCACAGTGAGTGTTTTCAGTGATACGTCGTTTTATGTAGCCTATGTTTTAAATATGTTTTCACTCCAAACGCCAGGGCTTCATGTTTCCATGACGACTGACCAGAAAAGACGCACGTGACGTCATGTTTACATGACTCCCGATTGTTAAAATGAGTATTAAATTAACGATAAACTTTAACAACAGAGACACACGTACGCACTACACAGGTACGCAGGTTATTTGTCGCGTTTCTGTTTTTGTTTCACACTCTAGCAGTTAATAAACAGAACTGCATGCGTCTAGCGGAAAAACATTAACCGGCGTTAACGTTACTTCTCTCCGTTTATGACTATGGACGAGTCACCCAGGTCCTGTGCTACTCGGCCGGCCGGACTAAAATAGTCAGAAAATAAACACTTATTATAGATGTACCACCATGGTTATTCAGGATACTGACTCCAGTACTCACCGATATGGTTTCGGAATCGGTGAATTCGCAACTTAGTTGCATCACAACCGATCACAACACTACATCACGGGTTCTCACTCTGTGTGTGTTTCGCGCTGGATGACGGTCGTGCTGAGCGGTGCAGGTACAGAGGAGAAGTAGAAGAAGAGAAGAGGATGACACCATTTGCTATGCGGAGATGTTTTCATTTTCCTCCTTAACACATACATTTTAAACCACAAACTACGGAGTATGTTTTGGACATTATTTAACCATGTAAAAGACGAACAAAAATTTTAGAATAACAACATTTCTTACTCCAAGTTTTAGGGGTGCTGAGCTCCTTTTTAGGGGTGCTTCAGCACCCCTAAAAAGGGGCTAGCCTCACCCATGTGTTTAGCAACTAATCGATTAGCTCTAATCTGAACCCAGCTGAGTGTCCATGAAGAGTGACTGGTCAATGGATCATCCATGTAACTTCAGTGGACACACTGATTTTGGGTTTAGGTAAAAACTGTAATATACATTCATTGAGTCTGTAGTCAAATGCCTGAAGACTCCAGGAATATAAAATCAGAAGCACATGCAGATGTAACCATTAGTGTTAACTTGTGAAGGGAATACGTTATACAGTACTGCATCTACTCTTATTCATTTACATTTACATTTAATCATTTAGCAGATGCTTTTATCCAAAGCGACTTACAAATGAGAACAATAGAAGCAGTCAGATCAACAAGAGAACAACAACAGTATACAAGTGCCATGACAAGTCTCAGTTAGTCTAGTATAGAATGCATAGGTAGGTTTTTTTTTTTTTTAATTAAAGACAAGAAAAGGTAAAGTGCTAGTGTTAGTTGGTTATGTGCAGGCGAAAAAGATGAGTCTTTAGCTGTTTCTTGAAAATGAGTAAAGACTCAGCTGTACGAATTGAGATTGGGAGGTCATTCCACCAGCTGGGCACAGTCCATGAAAAGGTCCGTGAGAGTGATTTTGAACTTCTTTGGGATGGCACCACAAGGCGTCGTTCACTTACAGAGCGCAAACTTCTGGAGGGCACATAAGATTTAACCAGTGAGTTTAGGTAGGTTGGTGCCGTGCCAGTGGTCGTCTCTAGGCAAGCATCAGTACCTTGAATTTGATGCGAGCAGCTACTGGTAGCCAGTGTAACCTGATGAGGAGAGGAGTAACGTGAGCTTTTTTTGGCTCATTGAAGACAACCCTCGCTGCTGCATTCTGGATCAATTGCAGAGGCTTGACAGTACATGCAGGAAGAGCCAGGAGAGCATTACAATAGTCTAGTCTGGAGAGAACAAGAAGTGGGGTTGCTTGCTCTGACAGGAAGGGTCTAATCTTCCTAATGTTGTATAAGGCAAACCTGCAGGACCGGGTAGTTGTAGCAATGTGGTCTGTGAAGCTTAACTGATGATCCATCACAACTCCTAGGTTTCTGGCTGTCCTCGAAGGAGTAATGGTTGGCAAACCCAGCTGTATAGAGAAGTTGTGATGAAGCAATGGGTTAGCTTGAATCACCAGGAGTTCTGTCTTCGTAAGGTTAAGCTGAAGGTGATGGCCATTCATCCAGCTAGAGATGTCACTCAGACAGGCTGAAATGCGAGCAGCTACCGTCGGGTCATCTGGCTGGAATGAGAAGTAGAGTTGGGTGTCATCAGCGTAGCAGTATTCATATTCATATTTCCATTTTCCTAAGAAAAACAAATTCTGAAATGTTCAGTCACAAATTTCCCTGGTTTCCTGATTTCTGGTGTATCCTTCATTTAGCATAAATATTAAGTTAATTAAAATCTTTAATGTCATCATCAAATTAGCTGATTCTAACTTTCTCTCATGTTTTGTTTCAGTTCAGTCCACAAGCACAGACCAAAGTCATCTGAACCCAGCTGTGTGTCCATGAAGCGTGACCGGTCAGTGGATCATCCACGGAACTCCACCAGTCTTCATCCACGTAACTCCACTCCACGTAACTGGCGCTGGTATATATATATATATATATATATATCTATATATATATATATATTTTTTTGGTATTCTGTCACACGTTTATGCTTTCTTTTAGTTTTGTGTTGGTTTTGATTCTGTGAGTGTTTTGTGGGTGTTGTATTTGGAGCATAGGGTCAGGATCCTGTCCTTTCGGTCTCATTTTTCTGGTGTTGGATCCTGGCACTTATACTTAATCTTGCTTTATTTCTATTTGGCTGAGCATCGGTTATCGGCAAAAATCCATGCCGATAGTTTTCTGGGTTGCGTCCATTGCTGGAGTGGCTGAGAAGGGTCTGTTTTCATTATACAGTGTGAAAGCGGCCTCTAGTGGCTGAAATCACTGACAGCACGTGCTGTTTGTTTAGACACGTGATGCTGCTTGCTGAACAGAGCAAGAAACTTCAGACACAGATTAAATGCAGCTGACAGAAAATTCTGCCTTGTCACAAAGCGCCATTCACATAGTTTAACATTAAATTACATTATATTCGCCCCGAATCATTATTAATGTACATAATGATTTTTATATTGAGCTTTTTCATTGAAACGTTTGTCTTTCTGTGGCTCTAATGAAGTCTGTATGCTTTATTTCTAGAGCTATAATATAGATCGCTCTCTCCGTTTACTCCGTTTTTTAAAACAATGAACTTTAAACTCTTTGCCTCATTGTTCATTCTTGAAGTAAATTTGGTTCCCTTTAGGTGATTAAAGTCTTTAGACTACTGCTCTAGTTGAACGCGACACATCCAGAGTGTGTGTGATACCAGTGAGTTCTCCTAGACTTAATGCTGCTCTTTTATTCTGATTAGATGATCATTAAGTGTTCAATAACAGAAGCAGTTCAAGTGTGAGAGTATCCATTGTGCTGGGATAATTATAGGGCCCTATAATTTCCACAATACAAAAAAAAGTTTGCTTAATTTTCAGTAATTAAAAGATAAATCAAAATAATGTACCATGCCTTGATTTGATAACAAAAAAAAATTAAATACATAATTTCTGAGGTGAAAAATCATAAGGCTTCTTTAAGAGAAAAATAAATAAATTAAGTTGTTTTATGCATTCAAATGATTATACATGCTAAAACACAGAATTTGGTAACAATAAAAAATATGGTGATAAAAAATAAAACATTTCATAGAGCCATAAACATGTAATTTTTGTTAAATTTTTATTAAATTAATGTGAAAATGTATAAGTTTCATGATTTTAATTAATTAGACTTAAATTTAACTATTAAAAAGGAGTGGAGAAAAATTCATTAGTTTTTAATAGCTTTTGTTCAGTTTCCATTTTAAAAACTATCTATTAATTACATTATTTCCTGATTATTTGGAATGAGAATAAAAAGACAAAAAGCAAAAAAAAAAAAAAAGTTTCGAAAAAGTTCAAGCATCCATTCAATATCTATTATTTCCTTAATATTACCACTGAACTGATCAAAAGGTAGGCTACTCTTCACATGCGTTTTACTACTATATAATATAGTAATAATTTTGAACTTTCTTCAGTTTTATTGTTGGCTTCCTCTTCTCTGATCATTTGTAATTTGTAATTGTAATTTGTAATTGTAAAAAGACACACACACACACACACAAAACCATGCAAATAAGTTCAAATATCAATTCAATACTATTTCCTGAATATTATGAAATTTGAGATGGCCGACCTCTGATGACATCATAATATGCAAATTAGATGAGTATATTTGAACCCCACATAAACTTTCGGTCATGCCCAATATTGTTTTAATTCACAGTAGATCTCTATCTTTAAGCCCTTTCAAGATAAAAGCATTTGAAATCTTGATGTCAAAATGCAGCCTTTTTTTTTCAAAAAACCCTGGCGCCTAAATGGTTAACAGATTATACAATGTTCAGACACTGTTTGTTAGTCTGTAAAGTAATGTATTTGTGAATGTGTTGTGCTGTTAAACTTTATATAAACTGAGAGTGAAGAGTGTGTTGTTCTGCAGGTTGAATAACTGTAGAGTCACAGATGAAGGTTGTGCTGCCCTGAGTTCAGCTCTGAGATCAAACTCCTCACAGCTGAGAGAACTGGATCTGACATGGAATAAAGTAGGAGATACAGGAGTGAAGCTGATCTCTGATGCACTGAAGGATCCTGAAACTGAAGGTAAGAAACATAGAGAAACTGAGGTAAGAACATACATTAATCTCAACTAAAACAATTATATATATGTATAGTATATAGGTTCTTTCATCATATAATTTACATTAAAGGGACACTTTACCCAAAATTTGAAAGTTCACTTATTTAATAACTAAAACTATTCCATCAAGTTGGATGGTAAGATCAGAGTTTAGGCTTCAAAAACCATCTAGAAACCAACACAACTATAATCCACAAATACCCCAGTTGATAGATTTTTTTTTCTTGAAAGCCTGCTTTGTGTAAGAAGTGTTCAACACAATGCACTGCACAAACTTGTGTTGCTTAAACCAATATTCCTACATTCAAACAATAGTAAGGAAAATTATTTATATCTTTAACATACATAACATGAACATTAACATTGTTTAAGGCATACACTATGAAAACCGACCCATGTGCAGGTTTTTATGTTTTATTCACACCGATAAAAGGTAATCTTTTCCAAAAACTTTAACCCTTTATTTATTTTTTATTTATTTTTTTAATGGGCTTTTTTTTTTTACATTTTATTAGGTCATTTTTTCTAAAAGTGACCAATATCTTTTGAGTCAAATTCTTTAATTTAATCAGTAAATTAGAATAAAACATTTGGGCTGTTACCAAGCAAATGAAATCAACACAGAAGCTGCATCTGAAGTGACACTTTGATGCATTTACACACTGTTTAATGCAGGACATGAATGCAGTTAACCTGCACTTACAAATGCAGAAATAATTATTAGATATATAAAACATATAATGTTGATCTTTAAAATGATTTAAAACATGAAAAAAGGTTGAAATGTGAAATTAAATCTGCCAATAGGTGACAGCGAATCACTGTTAATAAGTGATTCTTTATGATTGAACTGAATCATTGAAACGGTTGATTCATTCAGGAACGAAACACCATCATGTTCTGCTCAGAGATGCAAAACTGTGCTGGGGCTGTGTTTGGAATAATTTTGTTGGTGAAATATAGTGAAAACAGGTAATATGGTGTCTAAAACTTAAGAAAAAAGTATCTTAATTAACTTAGTGTTTATTGAGCAACTTCTTGTTTATTGTTATAAAAAATCTATGTCACATCTGTAATCATGGTACTTTTTTGGAGAAAAATGGCACTCTTCATGTGAAATAGATTAACTTTATGAAGTGGTATAAATATAGGCCTGTACATTTTCTTCCCAGTGTCTTGAATTTGTGACAATTCTTAATGTATTTTAAATATAGACTGTGTGTGTATATATCTGTGTATATATATGGCACACGTCTACTGCTGAGGCATCTCAGATGAGAAGATCTGTTATCTTGACTTTTTATCCTTGCAGCACCAAAGCATAATTAATATTAGGTAATTATTTTACAACTTCTGTTAGTGAAAAAATAACCTCATTGGTGGGTACGGCCCTGTGTGGAAATAATAAAAGCAGAGAGAAGTTTTTTCTTGCACATCTGCATTCTTCTACATTATTCATTTTTATCATTGTGTAATCACATCTTTTTAAGATTAGACAATTATAGTATTTCAAGAAAACAGTAATTTCATGGCTGCATTAAAAATAAAGAGCATATTAAACTGTTCTGCCTATAATAGCAAATAGTTATCTCAGCCATAGTTACTGCCTACATGTTATGTAATGTCCTAAACAAGCTAGTGAATTAAATATTAATATCTGAAAGTACAGAACCCATAATTGTTTTTCTCAGCAACACTGCAATATTACAGACTTGACAGGTTTTCCTGAGACTTTTTCCTCTGATGTCTGAGGATGTACAGTTTATCAAGTCTTACCTCCCTCAAACTCATCATCTGATCAGATCAATCTGATGTCCATCTACAGGAGCCAATAATGATCGAGTCAGAATAAGAGGATCAATATTATTTAGAGACTTACTTTAGTTTGCTCATGTTTTCATAGTCTGCCTCATCCGCGTGTTGTGCTGCAGTTGTGGCAATTAAACACAGACGCAGACATGGATTTCTGTGCAAAAGGACGGCACAAGTTTGTGTTTTTAGTTAAAAGTGTGTGAATGTGTATCTTTTACAAGTGTGAATTACTACTTTGATTATAGACCAGTTTTTTTTGTTTTTGTTTTTTTGCCATGATTATCAAAGTAAATGAATACACAGACAAAGTAATTTGTTAAAACTTAAACTTGAGATTTACACTGGGGCACAGCAGATTTATACTGGGACACGTGCCCCAGTAAAAGGGGTCTAGCGACGCCCCTGTTGTGTGTAATATTGAAGTAATATTTAAACTTTTTTTTTTTAAGATATAATGAAGCTCAAGGTAGAAGTGACTGTGCTTCTGCTTCACATCAGCTTCAGAAAGAGCTTCACAACTTTAAAAATGATATGCACTTTATATTTCATCATATGAGCTCACAGAGATCTAATTAAGGTGAAATGTGTTTAGCAGCTGCTCGCTGCAATTGTTCTGTAATAATTTTTCATTTATAAAACACATCACTAGCTTGTACCTTTAATTGTTGATCAGTTAGGTGCATATTAACTAACCACCTAATACACTGCTTCAGACTTTCTCAGAATGAGTAGTTTTACTAGTTAATAAGACAATAAAGTGTCATTGTTAAAATAAATGTAGTTGATCATTAATTCATTGCTGTATTTAAAAAGAAAATTTAAATACATTGTCATAAAAATAAACAACCAAAAAACACAGAAAAAAGTTTTCTGTTTTTAGTTGAAAATGGTGTTGTGTTAACATCCCCTTAGACATAAGACAACATAATAATAATGCTTCCTGAGATGTAACACACAGATTTATCATTTATTATAATCATTACAATCATATAATCATTATTATAATCAGTCTGTGTTTGTGAGATTGTTTCTGCTGAACTGAGAGTGAAGAGTGTGTTGTTCTGCAGGTTGATATCGTGTGACGTCACAGACTATGTAGTTCTCTTGATTACCTGTAACCAGGGGAGGACTGGGGCTAAATGTGTCCCTGAACAGATCAGGCACAGATCGACCCTCCACACCCGGTTCACAACACATCTCTCCATAAACACATCTGCTCATTATCCACAGAGCAATCAACACCAATTACTGACATTACAGTGTTAGACAGTACAGGAATAAAAATACAGTTTTTTATTCTATTTGATGTTCTTATTATTAATATTAATGAATGACTGGCATAATTCTTTACATTATAATCTGTCTTTCCTGGTGTATACAGCAAATATAAGCACAGATACAGATACAGGTAGCTCAAATATCTAAAACATTTTGAAGATTTTTCACACATCTCTTTAACACAGATGGACAGTTTAATTTTGCTAAAGTTAAATGTTTTATGACACAGTGCTCTGATCTAGAAGAGAAAGTAGTGCAGAGTGTGGACCGTTTTAAGTTAATCAGTTTATTACAATGATTTCTGAAGATCATGTGACACTGAAGACTGGAGTAATGACTGATAAAAATTCAGATTTGGTCACCGGAATAACTTACATTTAAAATATCTTTATTAGAAATCCAGAATTTTACGTGTAATATTTAATAATAATAATTCCTTACATTTATATAGCACTTTTTCTAAGCACTCAAAGCACTTTACATGGTCAGGGGGAATCTCCTCGTACACCATTTATCATCCACATGTATTTCATAATATTATTGTTCTTACTATATTTTTATCAAATAAATTCAGCCTTCTCTCAAAAAAATAATTAAAAATGTATTATTTCAAAAGTTCGACCACCAGTGTGTGTATAAAATAATGTAAGACCTTCCTTCGTCTTCAGAACACAAATAAATATATTCTTCATGAAATCCGAGAGCTTTCTGATCCTCTGATAGTTTTCTCCTGACGTCACACTTTTATAGAAACATACACCTGGAGGACAAAACAAAGCTCTGCTCCACTGACCACCAGTTATTTATACACAGTTTGCATTTAGTAATGTAGTAAAACACAGATATTAAAATGTGAAATCCAGTAAACACCTTATGTATATTTTGTACAGACAAGCAGATGAAGCTAGAATATAAACGCAATGTGCAACATTAAATTTCACATTAAATGGTTTCCCATAGAAAACCTTAAGAAGGAAAACACTGAACCATTAAGAGGATTGTGTTCATATTCTGGCCTCATCTGCTTCCGTATATAAACTATGCATCATTAATATAGAGAATATTACTGTTTTAAATATATTACAGACACTTTAAGTGTTTTTATAATGTTTTGTCGCACTGTTTAATGATTGAAATATTGCCGCTGGTGCAAATGGCCAAAACTTGCATTTTGTTCACATACTTTTGTTTTATTCTTTTTAGAGGTGATCTAAATATTTGCGTCTGTGAAACAGATGAGAATTTGACAGGTTTGTGCTGCAGTTTTGTGGATGTTTTGTCCTCCAGGTCTTCGAGCCGGTCACATGACTGAAGGCTATGAATAGATGTGGTGAGGACATCATTGAAGTAGTCCATGTGACGTCACGGGTTCAACCATAATTTACAAAGCTACAACAATATTTTTTTGTGCGCAAATAAAACTAAAATAATGACTTCATTCAGCAGATCTTCTCCTCTGTGTTACTCTAGTCATGTTATGGACAGAACCATGTCACACACATGTGTTTTCTTCTGCTCCTGAACAAGGCACAGTGTGCTCTGTGTCACACACGTGTCGTGGTACTGACCATAATTCACTTAGGGTGATGCGATAAAAGTAAAATAGTGTGTAAATTTTACCATCATTAGTGGTTAGGCTGTGAACTGCACATAGAGAAGCTACGGTGGCTGAAACAGGACAAAGATGTCATAGTCTGAGACAGCAGAGAATGAGGTTTCTTTACAAAGATTAACTAAGAGGTGGCGCTTAACCGTAATCAATCCAGCCATAGAACGGCCCACTGCTCGAGCAGTATGTTTGGTAGCGCGTAGCACCAAATCCGTTGCTTGCCGCAGCTCTTTCACAGCCTCGGGTGTGATACCCTCCCCTTCGTCGAGTTCCTTTAAGAGCTCCGCTTGGTAGGCCTGAAGGACCGCCATAGAGTGGAGCGATGCAGCCGCCTGGCCTGCGGCCATGTAGGATTTCCCGACGAGGCTGGACGTGACTCGACACGCCTTAGAAGGAAGAAGGGGACGAGACTTCCATGCCGTGGCCATGTCAGAAATGGTGGCGAAATCCGCAGCCGCAGCGTTAGTGATGCGCGCCGAGTATGACTGTTTCCAGGACCTTGAAACCTCCTGGTGGAGGTCCGGGAAAAAAGGCAGGGGCCTTCGGGGCTGCGCAGATGTACGACTAGTTAGGAAACGGTCGTCCAGCTTAGATGAAGGTTGGGCCTCGGCCTTCTCAACCTCCCAATCCAGTCCCGGTTTACCCACCTCGCGAGAAACCACATCCAACAGCTCGCTGTAGGAGGGGGAAACACGCTTCTCCTGTCCACTTGGAGGGAGAGGGCTAGCGTCGGCCGCGAAGTTCTCAGACCCCAAAGCCGCGGTGGATAAGATGTCGTCGTCATATCGTCCACAACCGAAGGAGATAGCATCATATGCCTCCGGGGTGGGCTGTAAATCCTCGTTTTAGACGACTGGTTCGACAAAGCTTGTTTCCTGCACTAGGGTAGGGGAGAGTGAGTGATGTGGAGAAAATTCCAGCGCAGCGCTGTCCTCATAATCCATGTCGCACATGTCTCCCCAAGCCATCTGACACGCAGAACTGACACGGCGGGGGTTAGACCTTAGAAACACTTCTACCCTCGAGCGCAGTACTCTATGCCGCAGGCCATCACAGTGGGGGCAAGAAGAAAGGCCGCTAAGTGCTGCCTGTGCGTGATGTAAGCCCAAGCACACTACGCACCTTTCATGGGAGTCTCCCTTCGTGATGAACCTGGTACACGGTTCCTTACATTTCCGAAAATTCATCGCGTCCGCGAAGAGGAGTTAACACTGCTCGGAGAAAACCGCTGAGAACGCGAGATGATTCCTAGGACACAGATGATTCGCTTTCCTGAAGGAAATGAAATCTGAGCAAAATAGAGTGCGGCATCCAGGTATACGATGCGTACGCATACGTGGGGTGGTGCCAAGCGCTATTTGGCCAATAGGATTGGTGGGATGGTATAGGGCTTCAGACATTCGTCACACCGAGGGGTGTTTCCATACGGTGACGTCATCGCAGCATCGAAGTGACCTATGAAAGGGAACTCTAGTTTAAATGAATATAAAGAGTCTTATCGGTCATAACGTCTGTCGAGTGATTTTGTAAACACGGCCTTAAATGAGTTATAAAGTCCAAAATAATCGTACAGAGTTAGGAGAAAACCAGATATGTGACTGTTATGCATCATGCACGTCCGATTGTAAAGAGACAGCGCTGCTTTTAAAGTGAAACTTGCTGAAGTCTTAAATCACAGAAATGAAAAAGAGAAATCACTCGACTGTTCTAGTCACTGATTAACCTTTGTAGCTTGAATAAAAATTAATATATATGGTTTATGCATTTATAGTTTATGTGAAGATTGTTTTACATTCACTTAAATTAAAATTAATATTTTTCAGAGCCTAGATAAAGGTTAAAAAATAACTAAAATATACTGTAATGTTGAGTGGCTATAATTAATGGCTTAAATTGAAAGGAAGATGCATTTAATAGAGACATCATCAGCAGTATTATCAAAAATGTGTCAAGTAATAAAGAGACTTAGTGAAGAGATGTCATTAAACATATATTTAAAATATACAATCTTTACGTTGTTTCTACAAGGTTTAGTGTGAAACTATGACAATATATTAATAATCAGTTAGTTATGATGATGAACTACAGAAAATGTGTGATTAATTAGTTTATTTTTTTATTTACAGACAACACAAATGTTAACCTTTCATAGATGTTGCTGTTGGTAATATTAATTCATTTTACTGCTGAATATGCATTTAATTTTAATTAATTATTTTATAGACCCCCAACCCCCTTGGCCCCCTTCAAATTTTCAATTCTATAATCCGGCCCACAAATGAAACTCATTGAATAGCCCTGATATATGTATATGGATTTTGCTATAACGTGGATACCGTTATATATTCATGAATTCAAAATGTGCATTTATATCGTTTTGTTCAATTTGGTACGCTTTGCAAATGTTACCACAAATGATGATAAAGAGTCGAGGCTGAATGTTTTTGTCCTACAGAGGCATTAGTAATCAAACACAGAGCATCGTAACAGACCAAACTAATAGAGCACAAATCACCTGCTCCAGTGATTCCCAGACTGTGTACAGTCAGCAGATTATTTTGAAAAAGAAACCTCTGCAGGGTGATAAAGACTACATTGTATAACTGTCCCACTTATCATGCGGCCACTTGCCTGATAAGTAAATAACTGAACTCAAAATATTAATTTGACATATTTTAATGACCTCAACATGACTCTTGTGAGCGCTCTGTTATCAGTTGTAGCAGCTGTGTTTGTGTCAGTAACAGATCACTAGATGGAGCGATTGAAGAATCAGAGTTATATTGAGTTAAATAACTCTGACAAAGAACCATTTCAAATATTCATAAGAGACTCGTGAAAAAAATAGTTTGCTCAAAAATATCAAGTAGCACAACCGTTTACAACATTGATAATAATCAGAAATTATTACTGAGCAGCAAATCCTCATATTATACTGATTTCTGAAGATCATGTGACACTGAAGACTGGAGTAATGATGCTGAAAATACAGCTTTGATCACAGGAATACAGCAGCCTATATGTTAAAACAATCAAACAGATCATTTAAACTGACAATATTTCACAATATTACAGTGAAACTGTATTTTTAATAAGCAATGTAGCCTTGGTGAGCATAAGAGACTTTCCAAAAAAAAAAAAGAGGGGTTGGGGGCCTTAAATATTTTTCCCTACAAAAGAGGGGACCTGCAGAAAAAGTTTGGGAACCACTGGCCAACTCAAACACACAATATTTAATTCATACAGGCCTGCCTCATGTTGCACGTTTGCACTTTTTGAGAAAAACAATGGCACAATAATAAAAAAGACTTCTCAGGTCTATGTCCAATCCCTCACTTTTTCTAGTTAAATAAGATTAAAATATTTTACTGTGAAAAAAAATTATATCACAATATCGATATCGATAGGACAGTGTAAAATATCGTGATATGAATTTTAGCTCATATCGCCCACCCCTAATATGTGTATGTATATTCTTTATTTTATTTACCATGCCGTCATACTCAACATATTTTATAGGACATTAATGTCGACACAATAAGGTTCAGAAAGTGCTGTTATTGTTTGTGATCTCTTTGCTTAAAGAAGTTTGTGACAGACCCAAATCATCACTGCTGCATATATTTGCATTTTTCCAGTTGTCAAATATGTTAATGTAATTAATGTAGTGATTATTTCCGTGCGGTGTCAGAGATGTTATCATGTCTCTAATTAGATCGGTCACAAACATGATCTCTGCACGATCTAATGTGTAGCATCTTATTCACTCACTGTCATGCATTTAGTGCAACACATTTCCTCTCCCTCTTCATGTTTCATCCATTTCTCCACTGCTAAAGAAACTCACAGGCCTCTTAAATCTCCTCGTCCGTACTCCTAACAATTTGGTCCTTAAGAGCTCTTTTAAGAGTTAAGATGCAGCTGAGGTGATTTGGTCTGAAAGCAGGTGAAGTGAGAGAGACAGTAGACACACGACATACAACCATAACCACACAATCACAACTCTTAGGATATGTTTACAGAAACAGACAAAATAATAATAATA
This sequence comes from Carassius carassius, assembly GCF_963082965.1. Classification (NCBI taxonomy): domain Eukaryota; kingdom Metazoa; phylum Chordata; class Actinopteri; order Cypriniformes; family Cyprinidae; genus Carassius; species Carassius carassius. Next base: position 35,343,271 of record NC_081761.1, read on the forward strand.
CCTCCTGAGATGTAACACACCGATTCATCATTTAATATCATAGTCTGTGTTTGTGTGATTGTTTCTGTTGATCTGAGAGTGAAGAGTGTGTTGTTCTGCAGGTTGGGTGTGTGTGGCGTCACAGTTGAAGGTTGTGCTGCTCTGAGTTCAGCTCTGAGATCAAACTCCTCACAGCTGAGAGAACTGGATCTGACTGGGAATAAAGTAGGAGATACAGGAGTGAAGCTGATCTCTGATGGACTGAAGGATCCTCACTGTAAACTGGAGACACTGAGGTAAGAGCATATTCAGTATCAAGCTCCAGTGAAACAATTATGTAACTTAGGGATATATTAGAATATAATTTATTTTCTATTAGATAAGAGGAAAAAAAACCATCTCTTTGAGTTCATATAATGCAAATGGATATTAACGTGCTTCAAAGAAAATGCAAAACAAATACAGCTATAATTAAAAAAAAAGACCCCAGTTGATAAATCAGTGTTTTCTAAAGCAAAATCATAGTTGTAAGAAAAATATTAATATTTTTAACTTCAAATTAGTGCTTCACAGCTTTAATAATAATATAGACTTTATATTTCATTATATGGGCTCACAGAGATTCAGTGTTTCTAACAATATTCATTTGTGTTAATGTTAGCAACTGAAAACGTTTTTTTTCAAAAGCACAGATTAGTTGGCAATACTGCTTGAACAAAACTATAGACTGAATGTTGTAATAAACGTGTGTGTGATCTCAATGTTAGTTTCTGCTGAACTGAGAGTGAAGAGTGTGTTGTTCTGTAGGTTGAGTTACTGTAGAGTCACAGATGAAGGTTGTTCTGCTCTGAGTTCAGCTCTGAGATCAAACTCCTCACAGCTGAGAGAACTGGATCTGACTGGGAATAAAGTAGGAGATACAGGAGTGAAGCTGATCTCTGATGGACTGAAGGATCCTCACTGTAAACTGGAGACACTGAGGTAAGAGCATATTCAGTATCAAGCTCCAGTGAAACAATTATGTAACTTAGGGATATATTAGAATATAATTTATTTTCTATTAGATAAGAGGAAAAAAAACCATCTCTTTGAGTTCATATAATGCAAATGGATATTAACGTGCTTCAAAGAAAATGCAAAACAAATACAGCTATAATTAAAAAAAAAGACCCCAGTTGATAAATCAGTGTTTTCTAAAGCAAAATCATAGTTGTAAGAAAAATATTAATATTTTTAACTTCAAATTAGTGCTTCACAGCTTTAATAATAATATAGACTTTATATTTCATTATATGGGCTCACAGAGATTCAGTGTTTCTAACAATATTCATTTGTGTTAATGTTAGCAACTGAAAACGTTTTTTTTCAAAAGCACAGATTAGTTGGCAATACTGCTTGAACAAAACTATAGACTGAATGTTGTAATAAACGTGTGTGTGATCTCAATGTTAGTTTCTGCTGAACTGAGAGTGAAGAGTGTGTTGTTCTGTAGGTTGAGTTACTGTAGAGTCACAGATGAAGGTTGTTCTGCTCTGAGTTCAGCTCTGAGATCAAACTCCTCACAGCTGAGAAAACTGGATCTGTCTCTGAATGATCTAGGACAGTCAGGTGTGAAGCTGCTCTCTGCTTTAAAAGACAATCCACTTTACAAACTGGAGGAACTGCAGTAAGTATTAATGATTCATATATCACATAATAATGTCTTTTAATCTCAATCTCAGTGCAGATGTGTGTCAGCAGTAATGCCCCATAATGCAGCTCTTACTGTGTGTTTTATTCTGTACTGACAGGTACTAAATGATAGAGATTATGGATCAGGACAGACACATTGAATCCAACAGATTCATCAGAACTGAAGTTAGTGATCAAGCGCTGATGTGTGTGAGTTACAGGAGTTCACAGAGACACTAAACAAGACAAATCCTAAAATGTGTAAAGGGTCTGCTTTTATTTTTATCTGCTCAAAATAAAAACTTAAAGTTGCTGAAAAACAGGATCCTCTTTCTGAAAACTTTTTTTTATCTGGAGCGCATCACAAAAATGAACTAACAAATAAAAGATAACACTTTCCATTGCTTCACACACGAGCTGTCCTGCAGATCCTGAACAGTGAGGAAGAACTCAGCTTTACCTCACAACAAGACTGTGACTGTGATTATTAATGAGTGACATGATCCAGCAGAGGATATCATTTCTCATGAGGAAATCATTTATTCATAATTACATTAGTTACCATGTTAAAAATCTAGAATAAGCATGTACATGTTTTACTAGTTGTGCTATTTCAGACCTTTCATTGCCATTTAGACATTATCACTGACAGCAGAGGATTAGTGATATTCAGAATGAAATATGTTGTGTTTGATATATAGACAACTTTTCAATACATCTAAATATCACCAAACAAGTATATTTTCTCTGTATGTTATAATAAAATCTAAATTGTAAATGCTTTATAATGAAATGTACATACACCAATAAGTTTAGACTATATTTCATTTCATTCTGTATTTCATTCAATGCATTGTTTGAAGTAAATCTTGTTACAAACACTCACAGTATTCAAAAGTCTTGCGATAAACATGTTTAGTATGTTTCATGGCCTAAGTTTAAAAAAAAATTACTAACCAAATATTGTATTTTTATTTTTATGAATTAATATTATTGTTACACAGTTTGTTCTGAATACGGTGTTATGAGACTGTAGTCATTAATAATAATATCTCCAGCACCTAAAACACAACCTGAGGGTTAAGATCTGATATGTTTAAAACACTCTTTATGATATTTCTGATGAGTATATTGTATGTTAATGTAAATTATTTGTACATATCACTTATTAAACTCTTATTTAACACTTATTAAAGTTTCATTTGTGGGTGAATCCTGGGTGATGTTTTTAATGTCTCTGTCAAAATGTCATGCACATGTTTTCTCATTGAAGTTAATTTATGACGCATCTGTCATCCTCACATCATTACTGTCTTCAGGAAAGGGGTTTATGAAAAGCCAATGGTTATGATTAACATTCAAACTCATTTTAGTTTGTGTCCACACAAGAGCGTTATTAATTTCACATGTAATGTGTGTCTCAGTGATATTGTCTGATCTCGTAATCAGGGTCCATGAGGCACCATGAGTATTCAAATCACTTTTATTACTTTGTGTAAATTAGGCTCATAAAGTCAGTGATATAGGCTCGCTGGCCACAAACTGGGCGCTTTAACAATAGTAAAACTGTTTGAATAAATTAAACATAGATTTAATGCATTAATAATTGAACATATGACAGAAAAGGGGCATTATTTACAGTACCCAGCAAAAAAAGAACGAATAGTTTGTTTAGTGAAAACTACTTTCATTAACCAATAAAAAAAACATTTTAGGTTCAAGAGACACTGATGGCAGTAATAGTTTAAATTGTCAAACGCCAAACAGAAACAGATTGTCACATGTCAGTCACTTCTGGGTTTTCTGGGACACATCGATGTGATCAGCGCTCTTTTCTTCCTGACACTCGATCATCATCACGCTCTGACATCCACACATCCGCCTGTGGATCGAGTTTAATATAGTTTTAAGTGGATTAATCTCTGATTTATTAATCTTAATGCACACTAATGACTTCTGAATGACTTCTGAATGACTCTGTAGCGATAGAAGAAGCTGTTTTAAGGATTAAAAGGTATGTTATTGTCGGTTGTGTTCTTCTGCTTGGTATTTATATGACAGTTAATGTTTCTCTAGTTATTTTCCTTTTTTTTACTTTCATAACTAATTTTTTTTGTATTATAAAAATATGAATCATGTATGTTTATCAAATCTGTTTGACATCTGTTGACTTGATTCTTACATCTGTTCATATATTTAAATATATCAGGATGCTTTGTTACTCAAATTTGCTGGATTTGACATTATTTATTGATTCAGATTAAATCATTAAAGTTTCTAAACAGAGTGTCACGCATCAGATTTAACAGATGTGTGTCTCTTGTCTGTTACATGTGTATAAAGATAAACAGTCTTTGTATCCTCAGTCATGATCTCTGATTTCCCAGCATGCAGTGCACAGCCTCTTCTCCTCAGGACCCCACACAGGCGAACGGTGACCGGGCCGAACTGACCCAGCTGACCACTAAAGACACATCCTCCATGGACAGCAGCTCTGATCTGGGCAGCCCCAGAGCGCTGACCTTTGACCTGCTGAACATGGTGATCTGCTTCAAGTGGATGGCCATCTTCCTGGAGCCGGTCACAGACTCGCTGGAGGTGCTGCAGTCCCTGCTCGGGTCCGCAGACGTCCCGTAATAATCACTGACTGTACTTCAGGAGACTGTGTCATGTGACTCATGAGGAGACTTTGTGTTTGCTCTTAACGTGTCTCTGAGATATTGATGCTGCTGCGTGTCTCCAGTATTCAGCTCTTTGTGTTTTCAGGTGGAGGATGCTGCTGTGCTTCCTGCTGAGCTGCGTTCTGCTCAACATCCTCTTCCTCACTCTGACTGAAGTGTGTGCATATATTCTGTACAGATGTGATGTAATGCAGTAAGTGTCTCCTGAGTTAAATGACAGGCGTGTTTTCTGGTGTGCCCAATAACAAAGATAACACGTCAGCAGCGTCGTACGTCAACAGACCCGGAAGAGAAGACAATGCTGAATAAAGTCGCAATTTTTGTTATTTTTGGACCAAAATGTATTTTTGATGCTTCAAAAAATTCTAACTGACCATCTGATGTCACATGGACTACTTTGAAGATGTTTTTCTTACCTTTCTGGACATGGACAGTATACCGTACACACAGCTTCAATGGAGGGACTGAGCGCTCTCGGACTAAATCTAAAATATCTTAAACTGTGTTCAGAAGATAAACGGAGGTCTCACTGGTTTGGAACGACATGAGGGTGAGTTATTAAGGTGAGACACTGCAGGCAAAAACACTGTTTTTTCAAGCACCTGTCAATTTTGAGATTTTGGGCTTTTTGGTTTTTCATAAAGTGCTTTTTCAAACTAGTGGAAGGAAAACATCCAAAAGACACTGTTAAGTGTTTCTTTTATAGCACTTTATCTGTTTGTGTCAATAGATTTCAATTACAATACATATTTCTAAAGGCTGTTTTCTCAAAATGAGTTTTTTCTTCAACACTGAGCCATAAATCTCCACTTCAGTAGCACTTACACACACCAAACTTGACATTTTTATTCCTGTCTATATTCTGAAGATTTTTACAGAGGGATTTGTTCATATATATTTTCCTTGATTATATACAACATTTTATTCCCCCCAAAATTGTGAAAATATATTGTTTTCTGGCTGTTCAAAGTATTTTCTGAATTATGGAGTGATAAAAAAAGATAACCAGAATTCCCTCTGTAAAAACATTTGACTCTAATATGTCAAAAAATTAAACAAAAAATTTGAAACTGACTTCATCTAGTGTTCAGATTTTTGTACTAGACATTTATGCAAATTAGCACATATTTCATTAAATAATGCCTCATTTGCATATTTAAACATAACATTTTTGAAAACTTGTAATACAAAATAATGTTTGCAATAATCAATGTAACCAATCAACTGGGTAAGTAAGGTGATAACTATTAGTTATTTTTTTTGCCCTATTCACCTGCAGTGTCTCGCCTTAATAACATAATTTTCATTTTTCGGTGAACTAACCATTTAATGTTAATTAAACGTTGAGGGATAAAATAACAGTACTGTACAACTCTCTGCAATGCAACTCTGAAATGAATCGTATTGTAATACTAAAAAGTTTAACTGAACTTAAATAGAATAAATAAATGATTTCTCACCAAGAGTTGCTGAACTCGAAGGAGCATTGCTTTTATGAACACAGAGAGTGATTGCAACGCAGTATGATGTCTATGGTTGCTCCTCCCCCGCGCGTCATCAGATTGTGTGATTCTATCCGGCCCCGCCCCCTCTCCGTTTATCCCCGAGCGCAAACGTTTGTTCCCGTGAACCCGTTTCAGCACCGGAACAGGCATCTCACGCTCGCATGGCAACATGGCCACAGAGGTGAGAAACAGCTCTTTATTCATCGTTTTTGTGCCAGGTGTGTTTATATGCGCCGATTTTTAAGCTAGCGTCTGGATTTCGGCGTCATTTTGATCATTTAAATATGTGTTGGAGATCAGTGCGTGTCGTTAGTGTGTAACATCAGCTCTGTCGCTGTTCTCGCGCCGTTTAAAAAACCGTTAAAATCGGTTATAACTGCTGCTCAGCGCATAAGTCACGGAATAAAATAAACATACAACACAGACACTGAACTAAACCCTATAACAGCCACAAGTGAAGAGCAACAATATGATAGATGGATGGATGGATGGATGGATGGATAGATAGATAGATAGATAGATAGATAGATAGATAGATAGATAGATAGATAGATAGATAGATAGATAGATAGATAGATAGATAGACAGATAGATAGTGTCATAATGTGGTAATCTTGTTTATCATTTAGTCAAATGTTCTTTATTATGACTGAATTTGACTAACTATGATAGGTTACCTGTATATTGGATCAGGCAGAGATGCTATTCTGGGTGACTGTAATGTTGACACTGATCAGCGGTTGTTGTTTTTTTCATGTCAGATCTAGTGTTGAAATACTGTCAAAGTAACCACGGACATACTACATATACATCGACATTTTTTATTGATGCTACTCTTTAAGTTTTGGGTAAAACTTTATTTTAAGGCGTCCTTGTTGCATGTACTTTCTATTATAATAATAATAAATGATGCATAATTACATGAAAGTAATGAGACAAACTCTAATCCTAACCATATAGTAAGTACATATAGTCAATTAATATTACTCGGTACTTAGATGTATAATTAAACTGTAACAAGGACACCTTAAATTAAAGTGTGACTAAGTTTTGCAATGATAGATGTTATAAGAATACAAAATAAGCTTTTCCAATAATGCTTTCAGATATGGATTTATTTAGTTGTTTATTTCTGACACAGAGTTTCATGACTGTCTGAAATGCTTTTGCTTAGATCAGATGCTTAGATCGATAAAAGAAAAGAAAGTTTGTTGTGAAAGAACTGTTCATCACAGATGACAAAGGCGTATGTTTGTGGTCAGAAGGATCTGGTGCTGTATTCAAATGAGCGCGAGCCGTGCGCGTGTGACGTAGCGGAGCGCGCAGTGGACACCGAAGAGAATAAAAGCGTCCGTCCACTGCTCCATAAGCTCTTTTAGCGAAGTGTTTGTGCGTCTCTTTCATCGGTGAACGGATCAGGAATGATTTCAGCACCGCGGACAGCGACGGACCAAACAAAACTCCCGTACTGCCACGAATCTGTAGGGTGTTTTTTTTTTTCTTTTTAAAATCACTTTTTAAAAAGAGATTTAACTGACGATATTTGCTGTGATTTCCTGCGGTTTGGATTCAAAATGCGATTTCACAAGTTGTTCTGGGGTAAATTTAAGAGTTAAATGTTTGTCCGCCGTCCCGCCGAGTAACCTTGAGCGCGCGCGTGATGTCGTGGTTCGAGCGCGAGATCTCTTTGTTTAATCTCGTGCGAGCGGAAAACAAACACACTCCTCCGGGAACAGTCAATAATCATTCTGTACAGTCTACACCGGATGACTAGAATGTGTTTGGATATATTTGGTTTCAGTGGTGAGTGTGTGTGTGTTAAATGATCGTCTCCTCGCGATCGATCGGTTGTGCTCGCGGGAGTCGGTAACAATGTCTCTCATCTTTCTGAGACTGTTACCGAGAGCGGCTTGCATGCATAATTAACGAGGCGTTTAGTAACAACAGCCCAGAACGTTTAGTTGTGATAAATCCCTCGGTTTTCCCGTATACTACAATGATGGGATCAGATGTTATTGTACCATGGAAAAAAGAAAAAAAAACAATAGACACAATCACATAATTTGTAATGGTTTTACTGGTTAGGATGGTAATTGTACTGGTTTTAATGGAAACTGTAATGGACCCTGTTGGTCTTAATTGGTCACCTTCTGTTTGTGGCTTGTTATAACCAATAAAACCTAATGGAATATTATATATATATACAATATTAATGGTTAAAAGTTGATGGTTTATAATGTTAGTAGCATGCTACATGTCCCATGTTACTAACAAACTTTTGGCATTTACATTGTCTGGTCCATGTATCATTTGAAGTACCATGGGATGGTATATGAATTTGTTAATAATTGCATACAGTATTTTATATTGAAGTAACATTCTTTCATTAGACTTTTCCCATCATAGTTTAGTTCTAGATCCTTCTGAGTGTATTTCTGAGGAGTTCAACAGGTATATGTCATGTTGTGCATTATTTGACACCGGATATGTCTTTTATCTGAGCTGTGCAAGAATTCTTGAGATCTGTGCAAATGTTGAGTGCCAGAAATTGATCTTGTCCACGTTATTGAAGAGCGGTGTGTGTGTTTGAATCAGTGTGTGCTGTCTCAGCCTGTTACTATATCAGATTGAGACATTCACTGGCAGGCCCTGCTGCTAAAACAATGCCAGTTTTTAAATAACAGGTTGCCAGGACCGCCAGGGTAATTATACTGTCCCTTGCTTGCAGTCAAAATAATCTTTATCTGACCTTCAGATGTCCAGAGATAAAGAATAACATACGGTGTTGTCAGTTGAGCTGAATCTCTGTGTGGTGGTGCTGTGCAGTAGTTCGGTAAGGAATGTGCTTTCTTATGATAGTCTTCCAGTGTATAAACTTTACTGGTACTGCAAGAGAAAGAGGTGAGAATGAAGGGAAGGGGTGGGGGATGGACGGATGTTAGTCTGTGTGTGTTGGGGGTGACAGATGGCCAATCGCTCTGATGTTGGTGTGTGTGTGCATGAAGTGTCCATTAAATTATAAGGTCATCACTGGATTACTTTATGTGTTTATGACAAAATCACTGCATTACTGTATGAGCTTTCATGATCATTAGCTCACAAAATGCAGTGTTGTCTACCTTAGGATTAGGGTATTGCAGTTATGAAGATAAATGAAGAAAATGTCCCGGCATTATTCTGAGTAAAAGATAACATCACTGCATTACTGTATGATATAATGACATCGCTGCATTAGTCTGAGATGATGATGAAATCACTGCACTATTCTATAAGATATCATTTATATACACTGCATTACTATATGAGCTAAAGACAGCATCACTGCATTGCTTTGTCTATGAGCTAATGATGGTGATGCAACTGCATTAATATAAAAGAGATTTATGATGATGGCATCACTGCATTACTATGAGTTAATGACATTAATGTAGAGCTTATGACAGCAGAATCAGTGCAATATACTGAGCTAATGATGATGATATCACTCTGTTACTCTTTGAGCTCAAGTGATACAGTGATGAGCGAACACAATGTCATCACCTGAAATGCACTGCTAAAATGTCTAATAACAGCGGTCACTGACTAGCAGGAACAGTGATATAACTGAATGCTAGGGGATAATTTCCTAGTCAAACTTCTGGTTTCACTAGAAAATGCTACAAGGCCGTAAAGGAAACTGCAGTCGTCAAGCCATTTTCATGCATTGTTTAACATCTAACATCCGAAGGAAACTGAATTTCTGATTAGATCTGTTAATCTGTAACCCTCTCTCATCCTCTGCTGTAGTTCCATAACCTTCAGGAGTTGAGACACAATGCATCTCTGGCCAATAAGGTCTTCATTCAGAGAGACTACACGGATGGCACCGTCTGCAAGTTCCAGACCAAGTTCCCCTCCGAGTTAGACAGCAGGGTAAGTGTGTGTGTGTGTGTGTGTGTGTGGCAGAACAAAAGAGACACAACGCAAGTAAAAAGAAGAGGATGATAAAAGGGCTCTTCACTCAGAGAAACTGTGCTCTTCAGCAAAGCACTGCTGAGTGCGCAGACTCCACACAACACACATATAATGAGCTGCTAATAGAGCTGATAATAGAGCCGTTTAAAGGTGTTAGATCATGATACAGACGCCCAGTAAAGACTTGCTGAGGAAATGACAGAGAAAGGGAGATTAACATGTAGAGCTCTCTGTGTCTTTCTCTGTTTGATTATTTTGATGCAATCAAGAGTTATCACGTGATAATGGGACTGGCATGAGACTGATATTTTCACAATGTCAGTTTTTGGTTCAATTAGTTTTTGTCATTTAATGTCCTTGTGTGAACTCTCTGGTGTTCTCTGATTGGCTGACTCATCTTTTCCTTGCACCTGATTGGTCAGATTGAAAGGACGCTGTTTGAGGACACGGTGAAGACGCTGAATAATTACTATGTAGAGGCGGAGAAGATCGGAGGCCAGTCCTACCTCGAGGGATGTCTGGCCTGCCTCACGGTTTACCTCATATTCCTGTGCATCGAGACACGCTATGAGAAGGTGCATTATCAGTTTCAGATAAGGCCACCCTGAAATGGCATGTAAAAATAAAACATGGTTTTATGTGCCAGTTTTTGCAAACTATGGCAAATAAAATTGCTGATGATTAAAAGTGCACCTTGTGTGTGTTTGTGCAGGGGCTGAAGAAGGTATCTCGGTACATTCAGGAGCAGAATGAGAAGGTCTACGCTCCTCGAGGTCTCCTCATCACAGACCCCATAGAGAGAGGCATGAGGGTCGTATCCTTACAGAGTCTGTGTGTGTGTGTGTGTGTGTGTGTGTGCGCGTGTGTGTGCGTGTGTGTGTGTGTGTGTGTGTGTGTGTGTGTGCGTGTGTGTGCGTGTGTGTGCTTGTGTGTGCGTGTGTGTGTGTGTGAACAAATGGTCAGTGGAAGCTACTTGTACTTCAGAAACTGTTGTTAGTCTCGTGAACAAAATGTGGGAAGTGGCCAAATATTGTTTTTGGCTTATATTTATTCAGTTTTGTAACAATAAATTGGTGTCACTTCAACAGATTTAGTTGAATATCAAATAAGATAAATATATTTTTTCATAATTAAATGTATTAATAAAGATATGGATATATTTAAAATTCATCTTTATGCCTATATATATTTACAGTGCGTTAAATTCAAAAGATTGTTAAATCTAAATATTAAGCTAAATATTGTTTTTTGGAATTAAATCAGGTTCATGAGTAATAACATATAATATTTCTAACTTGATAATTATTATATTATCTTATATTTTATATTATTTATTTTTATAATATTTTGTATTTTTCACAATTGAATAACAATTTAACAGATATTGCTATTTGTCATGTTATGTTAATTTAATGGAAGAAAATTGTTAAAATAAAATATCTAATAAGCTCTCACTATAAATAATTTGTCAGATTTCCATCTTTATTGCTTTAAAACAGTAATTGATTATTATAACTTACTAAAACCATAAAACCCTGAAATAAAATAAAATAAAATAGAATTTAATATAAAATTTCATAATACATTTAATAAGAATACAAATTATATAGAAATACAATAATAATAACAAAAAAATTACAAATTAAAAACTAAAACAAAATGTATTAGTAAAATGCCTTTAAAATAACAAAACTATCAGTAATGAGAAAATGAAACTGGACACCAGTTTTAATCATATTCATTGCAAGTCGTCTAGTAAAAGCTGTTTAGTAGTTTTTGCATGTAAGGTTGTGTAATGCTGTGATGTTAGCCCCTTAACCTGTGTGTGTGTCAGATTGAGATCAGTCTGTACGAGGATCACGGCTCAAGCGGTTCAAGCTCAGGAAGCAGCACAACCAGCAGCAGTGGACGATGATTCACACACACACAGACACACACACACACGTGTGTGATGCTTTCATACTGACGCCTGCTGAACAGACACGACAGCGTCTACTCAGCATCGCCAAACACACACACACCTGACATGAACTGCCTCCAGGAGACACATCAGCTGCTGGATCAGCAGTGCGTCATTACCTCAGTCATAACCGTCACCTTCACTGCCCTGCAGCCATTGCACATCCTTCAGTCACTCAGTGTAGAAACACAAGAGCTTCTGTCACTGTAATATGCAACTTCACTCACAAACGCCTGTGATGTAGCTGCCAATCGGCACACGACAGTCTTCCATCATCAATATTTTTCACCCTTTTTTGTTTGAGAATTACTCAAATTATTGAACAGAAGTCAGGTTTTAGACTATGTAGATGTCAAGGACTGAAATCTAAGCCCATATACAACCCGAATTCCGGAAAAGTTGGGACGTTTTTTAAATTTTAATAAAATGAAAACTAAAAGACTTTCAAATCACATGAGCCAATATTTTATTCACAATAGAACATAGATAACATAGCAAATGTTTAAACTGAGAAAGTTTACAATTTTATGCACAAAATGAGCTCATTTCAATTTTGATTTCTGCTACAGGTCTCAAAATAGTTGGGACGGGGCATGTTTACCATGGTGTAGCATCTCCTTTTCTTTTCAAAACAGTTTGAAGAAGTCTGGGCATTGAGGCTATGAGTTGCTGGAGTTTTGCTGTTGGAATTTGGTCCCATTCTTGCCTTATATAGATTTCCAGCTGCTGAAGAGTTCGTGGTCGTCTTTGACGTATTTTTCGTTTAATGATGCGCCAAATGTTCTCTATAGGTGAAAGATCTGGACTGCAGGCAGGCCAGGTTAGCACCCGGACTCTTCTACGACGAAGCCATGCTGTTGTTATAGCTGCAGTATGTGGTTTTGCATTGTCCTGCTGAAATAAACAAGGCCTTCCCTGAAATAGACGTTGTTTGGAGGGAAGCATATGTTGCTCTAAAACCTTTATATACCTTTCAGCATTCACAGAGCCTTCCAAAACATGCAAGCTGCCCATACCGTATGCACTTATGCACCCCCATACCATCAGAGATGCTGGCTTTTGAACTGAACGCTGATAACATGCTGGAAGGTCTCCCTCCTCTTTAGCCCGGAGGACACGGCGTCCGTGATTTCCAACAAGAATGTCAAATTTGGACTCGTCTGACCATAAAACACTATTCCACTTTGAAATAGTCCATTTTAAATGAGCCTTGGCCCACAGGACACGACGGCGCTTCTGGACCATGTTCACATATGGCTTCCTTTTTGCATGATAGAGCTTTAGTTGGCATCTGCTGATGGCACGGCGGATTGTGTTTACCGACAGTGGTTTCTGAAAGTATTCCTGGGCCCATTTAGTAATGTCATTGACACAATCATGCCGATGAGTGATGCAGTGTCGTCTGAGAGCCCGAAGACCACGGGCATCCAATAAAGGTCTCCGGCCTTGTCCCTTACGCACAGAGATTTCTCCAGTTTCTCTGAATCTTTTGATGATGTTATGCACTGTAGATGATGAGATTTGCAAAGCCTTTGCAATTTGACGTTGAGGAACATTGTTTTTAAAGTTTTCCACAATTTTTTTACGCAGTCTTTCACAGATTGGAGAGCCTCTGCCCATCTTTACTTCTGAGAGACTCTGCTTCTCTAAGACAAAGCTTTTATAGCTAATCATGTTACAGACCTGATATCAATTAACTTAATTAATCACTAGATGTTCTCCCAGCTGAATCTTTTCAAAACTGCTTGCTTTTTTAGCCATTTGTTGCCCCCGTGCCAACTTTTTTGAGACCTGTAGCAGGCATTAAATTTTAAATGAGCTAATTAAGTGGATAAAAGTGTAAAATTTCTCAGTTTAAACATTTGCTACGTTATCTATGTTCTATTGTGAATAAAATATTGGCTCGTGTGATTTGAAATTCCTTTAGTTTTCATTTTATTAAAATTTAAAAAACGTCCCAACTTTTCCGGAATTCGGGTTGTATTTTATACAAGCCCTAGACACTGCCATCTTATTCCACGGGTACTATTTATGACTCGGTCATCTTGTTTTATTTCATAGTGTGCTAATCGTTCATGTTTTGTACTCATAACACGTCGTCAGAGCAGAAACGGGTCTTGATGACGTGACTGCCAAGAGCCAGAGCTTCCTCACATGGTCCTTCATCATGAGCTTCCATTTCAAACTGAGAACCTTTGGCATCTGTTTATGCAAAGATCAAGTGTAGAAGAAGCTGAGAGTGCTTTTCTGTTGTGTAGCAAAATAAATAAACGATGGTCAAATGAAGGAGTTCTGCTCTTCTGTTTTTGATCCACATTTTATTTAAAGGTATTTTCATGCACATGGTTTTATTTAGGCATTTTACACTTGACTAAAAAGAAATGCTTTCCTGTTAAACAGTTCATTGTTTTTTGCCATTGAGTTAAGATATTAATATGTATGCCTCTTTGTCACCATCTCTGTTTGAGATGTTCTTCTTGATGTGGGTTGTGCATGGCTCCAGCGTGGATGAATCTTATGTTTTGAGGTGCATGTGTATGTACTTCGGAATTACAGATACATCTTGGAAAATATCAAAAATAATGATAACATGTCTGCCAGTTGCACTTAACCAACTGAAAATAATTGGTTCTACAATAAATCACGCTTCCAATGGTTATTAAAGGATCTCAATTGCTTTAAAGTTAGCTCAGATCACATTAAATGTGCAAATATTATAATTTGTTCTCAAATTTGTTAACAGTGTCACAAACTAGCATTTCTTGCGAAAACCGACCCAAAGCCGAATTATACAAACATTTTTACAAGCTTACCATTGAGAATCAGGGGCTAAGGTAAGAAGATAGTTTTGAACACTGATTGGTTATATACTTAATCATTTACTGATTTTGGATCATTTTTAACCAAAGAATGCAGCTTTAAAGTGCCATAATATTGTAAAGTGTCAACATGTAAAGTCTGGGGAAAGACAATCAGCTCCTGTTCAGCCCTTCAATTCATGTGACTTCTCTTTGTGGAGACAAATATTCATGCAGTAATGTTTTCAGTCAGTCTCTAGGGGTCCGAAAGCACGATTGAAGATCTTCATCCTGTAGGTGCATCATCTGAGTCCATCTTCATCGTGATGACAGACAGTGAGTCGGACCAGAACAGAAAACCTACAGAGACTCAACGACACAGAGACAGACCTCCAGAGACACTCAGCACTGAGACCAGGAGAAGTTCAGGAAGAGGAAAACCAGGACAGACAGGAGAGGAAGAGACACTGCTGTCGTACCGGGAGGACACAGCTGGAGAAACAGAGAGAGAGGATGAGGATGAGGATAAGTTAGAGAAAAACAGATATGATTCTAATGTGGAAAGAAAGAAGAAATTTGGGTGCCTAGAAGGGTTTCAGGTAATGTTTTTGCCCTTATATTAGAGCATTTATGCATTATGATTGTGAACTGGTTAATTCTTCCTGGGTATATAAATAATATTTCCTTCCACACTACTCAGAGGATTATTGTTTTAGGCCTATTACTGCAGTGTAAATAAACAGCAGCCTACTGTAAATACACTCTACAGGTTTAATTAAAGCAAAGGTTTCTGGAGTAGGCTTTAAAAATTACTATTTCTTTAAAATTTATATCAAATTATTTACATTTATTTTAGATTTATTTTCTACTTCAGTGATTTTAATGTGATACTTGACATTTTTTTCACATATTTTAGTAATCATCATAAATAAGAGCTCTTTTGAAAGATCGAAGAATCAACACTCAATTAATTTTGTGAACATTTTTTGAAATTGGACACTGCTTTAATTTCTTTGACTTTTAGGAGGCTCCTTCCCTAGTTTTCCCCTCCTTTTCCCTAGTTCCTTTATTTAGTTAGATTTGAAGTGTTTTATAGTCACCTGGCGGGATTTACCTAAACAAAATCTCCTAAGAACAGAAACTTCAAATTTGAAACACAAATTTGTTAAACATATTTCTTTGATTTTAAAGTACAAATGATTTTGTATAATACTTTTTGTATTTAGTGCAGTGCATTTGCTTTACAGTAATCCCATTTATTGAAGTGGTTGTACTCCTGCAATAATCTATTGAGTGTCTTTTAAAGAGACTGTATTACAGCACTCTTGAATTACAGCCAATTCAATTCTGATTTACTGCATTTTCACATCAGTGCTCAAAGATGGGAATCCTATATGACTTTTTTTGCAGTGTAGTTCACCAGTGGACTGAAAGTAAAGAGACATATTCTCAGAACTGCATCTATCCTGCTACATTCATTCTCAGTGTATTTTGTCTTCCTAAACATAACCCAGAGCATCACCTGCACTCACCCACACACGCTCGGCCGTCCCTGCTGGGCTTATAGCCCTCAACACATCTCTTCTTTGAGCTGCACTTATAGTGTCCGTATGTGTTGGTGCACACCGGACGAGTGTGAGGACACACTGCTGGCAGACGCCTGCACTCGTTCACATCTGAACAGGATGAAGGGAATGGAGACAGAGTCACACTCACAGACTGGGCGGTCCCTCACGATTGCTTTAATAGTAACGCACAGCATTCCAACTTTGAGTAAACAAGTTCTAAAAGAAAAGAAAAAGGAAATACAAAGAAAAGCAACAAATGTGTCTGATGTAAACATTTTTAGATTTAGTTAATGCTGACTATCATTTTACTCTTAGAAATGTGATGAATGTGATGAATGAAGTACAAGTGTTCAATTTCAATAGCACTACAGGAAATATTTGGCAGTAACGACTGAAGGTTGTGGTTAAATTTGGTTGAATAACTGGTTCAGTATCAGACTTCTGACAGCACAGCTCTGATTTAATGAGATGATGACTCCGTGTCCAGCTGAAAATACTCAGGCTCTCGCTGTTTGAGGGGCAAGAGAGAGAAAACATGTCAAAGATTTATAATTATTCAGATGTGTTAATTAAGTGTGTATGTATATATATATATATATATTTTTTTTTACATTTGTGACATTTAAAGCCATTTAAAATTAAATCATGTTTGTTGTTTTGAATCAAAAAAAGAGTTATAGAAATGCTTTTACCATTTTTACTCAAATTTGGATCAAGTGTGAACTGAGCATGAAATTATCAGGTAATCTTACCAATGCAACGGCCGTTTGTGTTGACTGTGAATCCCTCTCCACACTGCAGAAAATCAATACACAGCCGTACCTCAGTATTCACAATATTTTACTGAAGCCAGATAATACTGACCATCAGATAATAATACATTTGTATTTTGATATCAAATTCCTAAACTGCATATCTCAATACCTGTCTGTGTAAGGTGTACATTGACTCCACCTCTTCATTTGCATGCAGTCGTACCTGTGCGTCAGATGTGAGCGCTGACTCCTCCCCCTCATTAGGATATGCGATCTCAATGACTGTGTTCATGTCAGCGGACTCGAGCGGCCGAGCGATGGAGCGACCATCCGGCCAAAAGACTTCAATGCTGGTGGCCTCATCGGTTCCTAAGAGCCAATCAAAAGAGACTATTCATCTCATATGCTAATGGATAGAGTAGTAACAGAGATAGAATGAGTCAAAATGAAATACAATTAAATGGTTTGGGGTCTATAAGATTTTTTTAATGTTTTTTTTTTTCTAAAGAGTATCTTGGGATCAACAAGTCTCCATTTATTTGATAAGAAAATGTATGTTGTGAAATATGTTATGTATGGTAATATCTCGTAAAATGTAATTTATTCCTGTGATGTAAAGCTGAATTTTTAGCATCACTACTACAGTCTTCAGTGTCACATGCATCATAATCCTTCAGGAATCATCCAGATTTGCTGCTCAAGAAACATATGTGCATTTACAGTAACATCATAAATGTATTTTCTTTTATCAATTTAATGCATTTTTGATCAATAAGTAGTATTAATTTCTTTTAACTTTAACTTTTAACAGTAGTCTATGTAGAATAAAGCAACACTACACTAATACATCATAAATCAGGTATAAAATTATTTAAATAAAATGACTAAATTAATTTGTAAATGATCTGATGTGTATACCTAACCCAAAGTGGGCCACAGGCTCCATCTCACACAGATATCCTGATCCTCCGTCAATGATACGAGTGTGTGCGCCGCTGTGTTTCGTGAACATCACCACCTTTGCTCCACGAGCGAACGAACCGAAACGTGTGCGTGGCACCACACGCAGCCACTTGTTAGAGGAACCCTGCGGAAAAGAGAAGAAAGCACGCTGAACCGTTAAAGTGTTTATTTACACTGAATTTTAAATCAGAACGTAGGAGACAATGTATACAGTACATAAACAATGAGGTCCAAAAGTCACAGATTGTTACATTGGAAATAAACTTTCTGACATACTTGGTTGACCTTAAACACAGAGATGGGCTGAGAGGCGCTCTCCCCGTGAGCCACGAACAGATCCAGCAGACCGTCACCGTCAAAGTCTGTCACTGTGGCGCCTGTTACCCAACCAGAACATCACGTTATAATGCTGAAAGACATTAGGTTTTTTATTTACACAGGAAGTGGCTCAGGTCATGTGATCTCACCTGTGCCCCTCCCCTGAGGCTCAGAGGCGTCGCCCACATCCAGCTCTGTGACCTCAGGGTCAGAGTTCAGCTTCCTCGACACCCTACACAAACAAAAGCCAGTGCTATTTCAAAATTTGTATTATTATTTATTAATCGCTTTCATTTTTTAATTTTTTATGTTTTTCTAGTTTAAATTTTTAGACATTATAATCTCTAAAGAATACAAATACATATCAGTGAATATCGGACATCAGAGTTGAAGTACCTGAAGATCCTGTTGGGGGCGTTTCCTTGGTAAGCGATGTTATTAAAGAAGACTTCAAGCTGAAGATCGTTGTCAAAGTCGGCAGCGATGACGGTGCGAATGGGTGACAGAGTGGCGAAGGCCTGTGTGGCGATGTCCTGCAAAAATACAACAGACCAATTCATCATTACAGACACAGATTTATATAGACCCATATGGCAAAAAATTAATATTTTCAAGAAAATTACACAAACACCAATTTGCTGTGTGTGTTATTGTCTTTTCTTTTTTTAATTAAAAATATATTTAGTTTCCACCTTCTATATACCAAAACATATTTTAAAATAAGACGAGAAAAAACATTTCCGTTCTCACAGTAGCCTACATTTAGGCTTTGTTAACTATATTTACAGAGGTGACTCTTACCTTGAATCTCTGCTGGGCGTCCTGCAGGTAAAGGCGGTGTGGACCGTTCCAGTTGCCGTAAACTATGTCTGTTTTTCTGTCGCCGTTAAAGTCGGCCAGCGCCACACCTCTCCCGTGCTGATATCTGTCTTCAACTCCTGTTATCAGACCATAAAACATAAGTCTGAGGGAGGATTAAAAAGCAGTACTGTAAATATAACGTCAGGTTCCTCACCGGCTTTGGCGGCCACGTCTGTGAAGGTCCCATCACCGTTGTTCTTGAACAGGAAGTTGGGTCCATTTTCATTGTCGCAAAAAATGTCAGACCTTGTGTCGCTGAGGATTGGACCGACAACTACACCACGGCCACCTTATAAAACAACATTAACACTTTCACAACATTAATATTCCATAACAAGTGTCAGCCCAGCTAGGAGTGTTATTGTTCATATACATATACATTATATATGTTCTGGGAATGTTTTCAGCAGCAAGTTTTATTTTAGTTCCCAGAATGTTCTGCTAAACAGTAGTATAACATTCTATAAAAACATTCTAAAAAAATGTTCTTGATAACATTGTTAGAAAATTATCCTATATCTTATTGAGATTAACATAGTTTTAGATGTTGATGTCTGTTTGATTCGCCATTATGGTGATCAGTGTTTATTTTATGTGGGAAATGTAACTCTTGACTTTTCAACTTTTTTCTTTAGCTATGTTAGTTATGGCAAAACCAGCAAGATATTAAATGTCTTGCTGATGATTAAAATATCATCACGTACCGGTCTGATTTCATCCAGTCTAATCTCTGATATTAGTTGCATATTATTTACTATAGCGACTCACTGGTTCAACAGACCCTGCAGATTTTAACCAAGATCATTTCAAGGATTAAAAAAAAAATGTTTGTCATAGAAACATCAAGAATCAGTGTATGAATCTCAACAATGGCAACATGCTTCATGCTTCAATGTATTCTGGGTATATATATATATATATATATATATATATAATAAACTTTTGAGTATTTACAACGCTGATGACTGTCTTGTGAAAAAGGTCTATCAGAAATGTTTCTTGAGAAGCAAATCATAATATTAGAGTGATTTCTGAAGGATCACGTAAAAACTGAAGACTGGAGTAATGATGCTGAAAATCCAGCTTTGATCACAGGAATAAATGACATTTTACACTATGTTGTAATAGAAGTCAGTTAGTTTAAATTGTAATGATATATTACAATACTACTATTTTTACTGTGTTTTTTATCAAATAAAAGCAGCCTTGGTGAGCATAGAGATAGATCGCATTTAGGCAATCCAACAATCCAACGCTCTCCATTGACTTTGTATTGCGGGAAGCTGCCACCTTATCATTTCTGACTTATAACAAAAAAACTGAATAATGTATAAAAGCTACTATGTGACAAGGTGTAATACAACAGAAAACAACAGAACCCAGAACTACGCTTTTATAAGCTGTCGACCTAAAAAATGTGCATTTAAGACACAAAAAAGGAAGGTAAGGAAAAGAGGTACTGAAGTAGACCAATCAAATGTAGTTTCTTAATATATCTGTGACGAGTGGGGCGGGGCCGAGGGACATGGGAGCGAGGCCGGTGGAGTGATTGGAGATGAGCTACACCTGTTCGACCCGCCGGTCTCGAGGCCCACGGAGGAGATGGAGGGATATAAAACTGGAGCGACGACAGTGAAGGACGAGAGAGGACCAGGCCTGGGCGTTATTTTAGGTTTTGGTTTCATTTTGTGCGCACCAGTCGTCCGTGAGGAGCTGGTGCGCTGTTTTGTTTATTTTGTGATTATTTAAGTTTCATTTGATTGTCCGCCGGTTCCCTCCTCCTTCTTCCCGATGATTATTAGAGTTTATATCATTACAATATCACCTCCTCTTAGGTTCACATCGGGTAGTGAAATAATCCTTTGACATGGTTAAAAAAACAAATGTTTCCTGTCACCAATTACACTTCACTCTTGTGGCCGAAGTTTTCAGAGTAATATGGCATGTTGCGCTCTACTTTTTTGCCCTTAAACGCTTGTTTATTGTGTCAACAGCTTATAAATATGCAGTTCTGGGTTTTTAAGCTTGTTTACTGTACACCTTGTCACATATGTAGCAGCTTTTAGGCATTTGTTATAATTCAGAAATGACAAGGAGGCAGCTTCCCACAATTCAAAGTCAATGGGGAGGGTTGGATTGCCCCCCCTCCACATTGTGGGCATGGTTTTCAGATTATGATGCGTGTATAAGAGACTTCTTTCAAAAACAATAAAAACTCTTACCAAACCCAAACCTTTGTAAATCTCACACATATAAACAAACATGACTTCTGGTATCTCTGACCTGTGAACTTATTGACGTTGACTTGTGGTGCAACATCTGTCAGCGCAATGATGCCTTTCTCAACGTCACTGGCAGCTTCATCCATCTCTATGAGCGCGTGAGGACCCACGTTACCACTGGCGTAGTTCGCCACATAAATCGAGTATCGACCTGTTCCCTACAGCAGAATAAATTTATTAAAATACAAAAGTAATTATAATATTGACTCACTAATTATTAAAAGATGTATAATTACCTTTCTGTCGACACAAGCCACTGAACGTCCCGCCATGCGATTGGCCACGCTTCTGCGCACGTTGATGTCATCGCCGAGCAGATCCTCGAAGCGACCGTTACGATACTTGAACAGTTTGTCAGCATAAGTCGCCCGACCTTTAAGGAGTTAGTTTGGTTTTGTAAGCAATCGTTAAGTTTTGTGGGTCTATTTTTCACTGACACTCGTGTTTTTCTGCGTACCTGAGAAGGCGTTGTTGGTGTTGAGGAAGTAGATCTCCTCTCTGCCGTCTCCGTCCACATCACAGGCCGTCACTCCGATGGCGTTTCCCTGCGGGTCTCTCAGCGCGAAGTAAGGAGAACCGCGGTCATCCACCGCTATGTTCACGAGCTTGTTTTGGGTACGGTCATACTTCAGAACCAGGTTTGGGCCATTATACCTGATAACAGGCAAACAACAAAATCCTTAAAGGGTCATGAACTGAGAAACCAAAATTATCTTGATCTTTTGACATAGAAGAGTTTACTGTACTATAAAAACATCCTGTAAGTTTCATATTATCTATTGAAGGCAGTCTGCCAAAACAACATATTGTGGAATGTTCCTATGTATGATGTGATAGTGTGGATAAACACCGTCTCGACAGAAGATGATCAACGCCTGATTCTACATCACTGCCTATTTAGCCCCACCCACATATTCTACAGCACTGCCTGTTTAGCCACGCCCACAGATTCTACATCACTGTCTGATTAGCCCTGCCCACTATTCTACATCACTGCTGTTTAGCCCCGCCCACCGATTCTACATCATTGCCTGTTTAGCAAAATGTATAATAAAATATTTAATGATTGGAAACGCTATGGAAGTTAAAATGCAAATATTGTAAAGTACATTGCTTGAAGTGTTTGCAATCGTTAATTATTTGGGCATATATATATACTCATATTCAAAAATTTTATATATCTGCCTGTTTTATTTATTAATCACTGAGAAATCAGGTTAAACTGGAGTTTCTTTACCCGGCCACCACCACCTCCAGATCCCCGTCTCCATCTACATCCGTCACTGCCATCCCATAATTCCGCTGGGTGGGGTTGTGAAGAGTATCAGGAGGCAGAACCGTATCCGTGGTGACGGAGAACATGGGCTGAGCTTGAGAGAGAGCTGACAGAGCCAAAACCAGAAGACATTCCCACCACATCCTCATCTCCAACTGTCAATCAAACAGTATTCACAATTTAGCTTCATAATCATGCAATAAATGTAATGAGAAACGCATTTATGAAATTGCTTACAAAGCATATGGATATTAAAACAAATAAGAGCATGCAATTATATTTAAATTCAACTGAATGAAAGAAAATGTTGGCAAGGAAGCAAAATAGAACAAATTTGTCGTATTACATTACAGAAAACAAATGAAAGAGACATTCAGAGCAGATCTAAGCAAACCAAAGCGATATGATAGGACAGAATAGTTCATGCATTTGAAGTCTTCATCACCTCAATAGAGAGAATTGTTATAGCTTTGCAAGTAAATATTAAGTTGTCAAATCCACCTGTCGGGCTGACTGGGCTGGATTATAGTGGATACTCACGCTTTTAGAGTTTCCAATACGTGGCTTGTCTCAAGAGCTTGGAAAATGATGTGTGATTGGTGTTTTCTACGGTGTATATTTGCTCCTTACACAACTTCAATGCAGCCGCCTTACACAAGCGCTTGTGTAAGCGACTGTCCAATCACTGTCGAGTATTTTAAATACTGTGTCGGTCCGACAAATCACAAGCCCGCAAGTGAAAAGTGGGCGTTAACGACGCGAGAATCTGCATGCAAGTGTTACGTCCCTACTAACAAACCCAAACAAATAATTGTTTTACTCCGTAAACTTAAAATAATTTGAATTGTTTGCTTGTATTGGTTATAATTTTTTACATCAATTGTGTATAACTTTACGGTAGCATTTGATTTTTAATGATTAATTTATTTTTTTCCTAGTTTAGGAATAAAATTATAAAACATATATCATGCGTCGCTTTGGATAGATGTCGATTCTGCACTACACTCATAATAATAAACTACAACTCCCATAATAGATTTTCCTATCGTGACGTCATGGCGTCCGTACGTCTCCAAACATCCGGTCTTGGTTATCACGTCTCGGCGAACTGAAAAATACGTGAGTAGATGTGAGTAGAAGTAAACCGCGAATAATTTAATTTACAAATGTCAACATTTCAGTTACTATCAGTACATATGAGTTGTTTTGAAAAGATAATTCGGGCTTCTCAATGGTGTCACTGTCAGTAGATTTGTGTTCATGTTATGAGTGCTGACTATTTGAAAGTATGCTACCAGGACTTTGATGCTACATTGTTGTCATTTGATTATCTATTTGTTATCTTGTAAGTTAAAATGATTTTGCATTGCTCATCCAAGCTCGTCTAGAAATGTTATAAATAATGAAAACGACGGATTTAAATAATGAGTCATAAACAACAGGTGTTGTAAAATCACAACTTATATAAATTATTGTCTTTTCTTGCCTGTGTAACTTAACCCATTGTAAATGAAAGAGCAAGTTTAGGCCAAATAAGTTATATTATATACAGACAGGCATTTTACATTTACTCAGAATCCTGGAAGTGTGGTGATATATTACCCTAAAAACAGCTTCTGTTCTCCTTCCATACTTTCTTACACAGATCCCGATGGAGACTGAAGCAGCTCAGCCAGAAGAGGGGTCCAAAATATCTGCTCCGCGCCGAACGAAAAAACCTGCCATGGAAATCTACGTGCCCAAGAAACGGCAGGCCGAGAAGATGGAGAAGCCTCAGGAAGGGGGTGACAAGAAACCCAGACCCAGGCCCCGGTACACCGACAAGGCCCACAAGAACAAGAAGGATCAAGCCAAAGTGACGGAAACCCCAAACGAAGAGGTAAAACAGGAGGAGGTAGATAAAGAAAACCTGAACATGCACACAGAAAAAGAGGAGGACAGTGTATCCAGAACTATGAACACATCAGAGGATACAGGAACTGCACTAAAACATGAAGAGATCCCAAAAGATGAGGAGGAGGATGAAGAAGAGAACTGGGATTCTTTCTTAAATGATTATGGTGACTGTCTTGACCCACATTTAATAGAGGAGGTAAGAGTCGCAAAGACGACCCAATCCTTCCACTGATTTCTGAGTAAGCAGTCCCTTTAAAGGAACAGTTCACCCAAAAATTAAAATTCTGTCATTAATTACTCACCCTCACGTCGTTCCAAACCCATAAGACCTTCGTTGATCTTCTGAACACAAATTAAGATATCTTTGATGAAATCTGAGAGCTATCTGGCCCTCCATAGACGGCAAAACAACTGACACATTCAAGGCCCAGATGTGTTTCTGTCTCTGGATGAGTCAGAGAGCTCTCAGATTTCATCAAAAATATCTTAATTTGTGTTCTGAAGATGAATGAAGGTCTTACGGGTCTGGAACGATGTGAGGGTGAGTAATTATTGACGGCATAATGAACTGAGATGCTTTAGCCAGTGTTTGTGCTCAGCTTTGATTCTTCTTCTTCCTGTTTCAGATGTCTCTTAAGGAAGGCCGCAAGAAGCCGTCTATACAGGAGCCACGCTTCGACTACTACAACTGGACGCCGGAGGAGGAGGTGGAGCTCCGGGACGATGAGCTGTCACACATCGTGGAGATTTACGACTTCCCGTCTGAGTTCAGGACGGAGGACTTGATCAGATCCTTCAGCTCATGCCAGTGTGTGAAGCTCCGGGTCATGACTCAAGCTTTGAAAGCCCCTGGTCTACAGAAACTGCTGTTGTTATTGATCAGATGTGTGTTTTTTTAGGCAGAAGGGGCTTGACATCAGCTGGATTGATGACACGCATGCCCTCGGTTTGTTCTCCAGTCCCATCGCAGGTCAGTGTGTTCTCCAGAAGCTGTGAACGTCTATAAGATCTCTGGAGTCAATCTCTGGTTGACCGGCAGGAATATAGCATCTGTGATGTGTTTGAGGAGCTGAAATTATCTGAAGAAGATCTGTGGAAAAGAAACGCGTGAAAGGGCGTTTTTTAAGTTAATTGATCGCTAGCTAATGTATGTTTATATAAAACATATCCAGATTATTCTTTATTCTCATTACAAATTCAAAACATTGAAAAGTTATATTAATATAATTATATATAATATGACATTGATGTATTTGTAAGTCACTTTGGATAAAAAGCATATGCTAAATGACAAAATATAAACGATAAGCCCCCAAAATGATAAACCTTGTTCTTTTCTTGTACGTGTGTGTGTGTGTGTGTGTGTGTGTTTGTGTAGCTCGAGATGCTCTGAGGATGAAGAACCCCATGATGAAGGTCAGGCGTCTCTCCAAATCATCAAATGCCACTAAAGCCAAAGCGCGCAGCGTCTCCGGTACTCCTGCTCTCTTAGTTACGCATGCCTCAACTATTCTGAGCCTGTTTCATGCATCCATCACAAACTGATTCTGTTTCAAATCGGACCTGATTGTGTCGGTGTAGATAACCTGCTGCCGGCTAAAGAGCGTCCTCAGACGAGTGCGGCTCTGGCACGCCGTCTGGTGATCGGGGCTCTGGGTGTGAAGAGTCACCAGACCCGAGAGGAGCGAGAGGCAGAGAGGAACAAACTACGGCAGGCGAGAGGTGACATGTTATTCTTGGTTTCTTCTATTGCTGGACTGGTAAAAACAGGGATTTATTTGATTCTTTGTTTTCTCGTCAGAACAAAAGCAGTGTGAAGACACACGGGAGGGCAGATGAAGCAGGTTTGTGTTTTTGTGAACTGTGAAGCGTTTTGATTTGATCATGGGTTTAGTTCTGAAGTGGTTTATCTCTGGGTTTGGGGTCTGAAGGAGTGGGCCCTTCGGCAGGACGGTCTGCCACAAGACGAGGGACGCGGACGCAGGGGTTCATCGAAGCCACACACTTCAACAGGGATGGTTTCTGATCTTTCCTCTTGAGATTTGTTTTGAACTGAACTTTTCCCTGTAAATGTTTGATTGTTTTTATTTGGAAAGGCCATTTTAATGTATTTTTGTGAATGTTTTTCTTTTTGGTGACTAAAACAAACTACATGACATGGAAGTGTGATTTCAGTCGTATTTTTTTGCCTCAGTAAAGAGAAAAGTCGACACTGAAAGCTGATAATGTCTTTCATGACACTTAATTGTGTAAATGAGTGATTCTCAAAATGTCAACTAAAAAAAAAAAAAAGTATGTCAAGGATCACATTATCCTTGATTTTTTTTTTTTGTTGTAAGAATGGGATTAGACTGAAGTAAATTGTGGACATTTTATTTAATCCCACTCAAGTCTTTTTCAAACCATCAGCACATTCTAACAGAACTTTTTTTTGTATTATGTTCTTTCCAGAGGTGGGTAGTAACGAGTTACATTTACTTCGTTACATTTACTTGAGTAATTTTTTGGGGTAACTAATACTTTTCGGAGTATATTTAAAGATGGGTACTTTATACTCTTACTTGAGTAAATTTTGGGGGAAAAATCTGTACTTTTACTTCGTTACTGTGGGCGACGCTCCTCTCGTTACTTTATCTTAATGCAATAAATGTTATAATGCTTCAGTTTATTCCAAACGCGCCGTCTACTTTTCTCTGGGCAATGAGCGATGCCCATTCACGAATGATTCATTCTTTTGAGTCAATTCTGTTCAAAGGCTTGATCAAACCAATTGGCAAACGAGTGAATTGGTTCATGAATCAGTTTGAATGAGTCGTTCAGTTCCCTGCCGCACGCGCTGAGCGTCTGAAGCGGTTCACTCAGAGTTGTAACGTTTAACATCAGCAGCGTTGAAGACGTGGCTATGGAACTGCACTGAATTGAAAGCAAATCTGCAAAGGCTATTATTTGCTAGCGATGGAGATCCTTATTAGATGAACACCGCGTGTGCTGTCTACTGTTGAACAGGTAATAACTTGGGCTACATTCGATTACAGTACACGATACAACTTTGACATTAGTTTGTTGTACGTGTGGCTTATAACAGAGGGGAGTCAAGTTGAATGCAGCTTCCAAAAGACAAAAAATTGCCGATTAAGATTTTATTAATTTTAATAGGCTACAATAACACCGACGTGAGAGCGATCAGTGAGTCATATCATCATCTGCTAAATTCAGATCTGTGATTGCTTGCTGGCGCTGAGCCTGAGACAGACGCGTTTTTACAGCACTGCGCATTATAACATGATTCTTTTGAGCTTATTAAAGCATTGTCCAATCAGATGTGTTCCGATGAGTCATCGCTAAAATGCCGGTGCTTCCTTCACTCGCTCGCTGACTGAATACCTCTTTCTGGCGAATTCTCTCGCAGAAACAACAAAGTGCAGATGTGTGTACGAATCTATAATTAAGATATTGATTTCACAGTGTTAACAGTTTCAGTAATTTTAATGGGAGTTTCTGAGAGTGATTGAAATCTAGACTGTCAGTGAAAATGATCTTTAATAATGTAAATGTTATTTGCTCTCTTTCTGAACAATGAAAGATTAGTAGCAATTATATCACATTAACTTTCAATGTTTAATTCACATTTAATATAAAGTCAGTCGTATTAAAAATATGTTTTGGCATGACACCTATATCTGTTACTTAAGTAAACAGACAAGGTTTTAGGGAAGTCGTGGCCTAATGGTTAGAGAGTCAATCGCAAGGTTGTGAGTTCGAGTCCCGGGCCGGCAGGAATTGTGGGTGGGGGCAGTGCATGTACAGTTCTCTCTCCACCTTCAATACCACGACTTAGGTGCCCTTGAGCAAGGCACTGAACCCCCAACTGCTCCCCGGGCGCTGCAGCATAAATGGCTGCCCACTGCTCCGGGTGTGTGCTCACAGTGTGTGTGTGTTCACTGCTCTGTGTGTGTGCATTTCGGATGGGTTAAATGCAGAGCACAAATTCTGAGTATGGGTCACCATACTTGGCTGAATGTCACGTCACACTTCACTGAAATATATACATTTATACACGCACACATACATTTTATCTATATATCTAAATAAAAATAGGCTCAGTATATATGACCCAAAGTAACTAGTAACTAACTACTTGAGTAGATTTTTTATCCGATACTCTTTTACTCTTACTCAAGTAACTATTCAAGACTAGTACTTTTACTTTAGTAAATATTTCTAGAAGTACTTTTACTTTAGTACTTGAGTACAGTTTTTGGGTACTCTACCCACCTCTGGTTCTTTCATTATTAAATGAACTAAATACTGTGCTGTTTTGTTCATCTCTAAAAGGTTTTGTTTAGCTACTAAATTGAGAGATGCACTTTTTTCATGTCTGTTGTTCTCAGATGTTGGTGCACTTGAATTCCCAGTTCTGCTCAGAATAAAAATGTTGAAATCTTTTTCTAAAATATCATTAATGTATTGGTAATTTAAGGCTTTAGCATTTTTCAAGTATGTGCAATTATTTGCTTTTAATAAGAGTTATCATTCATTCACACCATCGCTGAGAACAGTGAAATCCACATCTATAACAACATTCCAATTACCGTATTTTTTGGACTATAAGTATAGTCGCATCAGTCCAAAAATACGTCATGTTGAGGGAAAAAACATATATAAGTCGCACCGGACTATAAGTCACATTTATTTAGACCCAAGAACCAAGAGAAAACATTACCGTCTACATTCGTGAGAGGGCACTTTTGACAAATCTATAGTTATCATTCTTGTAATTAACCTTTATAAAATGTAGCCACAACAAGTGCTGCAAAACTACTAAAATTACTAAATACTTTTACATTTAGTGATTTACCAGACGCTTTTATCCAAAGCAACTTACAAATGACAACTGAAGCAATCAAAAACAACAAAAGAGCAATGATGTGCAAGAGCTATAAAAAAAAGTCTCAGTTAGCTTAACATAGTACACGTAGAAAGTTTTTTTATTATATAATAAAAAGAACACTTACAGAATAGAAAAAGAATAGAGCAAGCTAATGACAAGATACCTTTTTTTTGCTTATGCTAACTGTTTAAATGAAAAGAAAACAGATTAGAGAAGCTAGTGATTATTTATATATATATATATATCTTGGTCTGAGCTGTCGACACGACAGATCTCGTCACAGTTGTTGTTGGTGCGTCCTACGATGTGAATAGAGGCCGATCCTTGACGCACATGACCGGCCACAGGTGTCGCACACAAACTGGCTAGACATTGTTCTAGATGTTAAGGCATTGTGCTTTCTGCGTCTTCGTTTGACTACAGCAGTAACAATACGGCTGAGCTCAAAGGAGTGTATGGCAGTGTGGCACTGTGCTCGCCATGATGTCCTGTCTGCAACCATCTCTTCAAGGTCATTTGGGTCCATATTGCACAGTTTCAAATTGGCTTTGAGGCTGTCCTTGTAGCGTTTTAGTTGCCCTCCTTGAGAGCGCATGCCACTCTGGAGCTGTCCATAAAAAACCTTCTTCGGTAGGCGTGAGTCTGCCATACGTTCAACATGTCCAGACCAGCGAAACTGCGCAGCAAGGCCTCAATACCAGTGATGCCACAGGTCTGAAGTACCTCAGTATTTGGGGCCTTGTCCTGCCATTTAACATGTGCAATACGACGGAGACAGCGCATATGGAACTGATCAAGTTTGATAATCTGCCGCCGATAAATGGTCCAGGACTCAGATCCATACAACAGCACAGTGAGGATGACTGCCTTATATACTGCCACCTTTGTGTCCAGTCGAATGCCGTGCTCATCCCATACTCTCTTGGACAGTCGACCGAAGGCAAAACTAGCTTTTGCGATGCGGGCACTGATGTCGGAGTCCGCTGTTGTATCAGCTGCAAGAATGCTACCAAGGTAGCAGAATTTGTCAACGGCCGCCAGCACTGTCTTACCCGCAGTGATTACCGGTGGATTGGAGTTTGACTCGTTCACCGCTTGAAGCATGACTTCTGTCTTCTTTAGACTGACAGTAAGCCCAAACCTAGAAGCTGCAGTTCTAAAACGATCGAATAGTGACTGAGCTTCGGTAAGGGTGTGCGCCATCAGTGCACAATCATCTGCATATAGGAGGTCACGCAGAATTGCTGAATGTGTCTTTGTATGAGCCTGGAGCCTGCGTAGATTGAAGACACAGCCATCTGTACGGAACTGGATTGGAATGCCCATGTCGCAGTTCTTAAAAGCCACGGACAGCACCATGGAAAAGAAGATGCTGAATAACAGTGGGGCAAGAATATATTTTATATATATAAAACAAGCAGTGAATAAATAGAGTGAGTGTTAAAGTTAGAGGGTCAAATAAAGATGGAAGAGATGGGTTTTTCAGCCGATTCTTGAAGATGGCTAAAGGACTCAGCTGTCCGGATAGAGTTGGGGAGGGAACATTCAATTTAAAAGTCCATAAAAGTGACTTTGTGCTTCTTTGGGATGGCACAATCAAGCGACGTTCACTTGCAGAACACAAGCTTCTAGAGGGCACATAAGTCTGAAGTAATGAATTTAGGTAAAGGGGTGCGGCGCCAGTGGTGGTTCTGTCGGCAAACATTAATGGGTACCAATAGCTGCTAGCATAAAAATAAAGGCAGGGCAAATTGATAAACAGAGGTGTGACATGCATTCTTTTCGGCTCATTAAAAATTAATCTTGCTGCCGCGTTTTGGATTAATTGTAAAGGTTTGATAGATCTGACTGGAAGACCTGCCAAGAGAGCATTACAATAGTCCAGCCTGGACAGAACAAGAGCTTGAACTAGGAGTTGTGCTGCATGTTCTGAAAGAAGGGGCTTGATCTTCACGTTGAATAAAGCAAATCTGCAGGAATCGGACCGTTATAGCAATGCAGTCTGAGAAAGTTAGCTGATCATCAATCAGTTATGGTTGATGTGCAATGGATGGTGAAATTGTGATGAAACGATGGGTTTGCTGGAATCACAAGCAGTTCTGTCTTGGCAAGGTTGAGTTGAAGGTGATGGCCCATAATCCAGCAAGAAATGTCTGTTAGACAAGCTGAGATGCGAGCAGCTATCGTTGGATTATCAGGATGGAATGAGAGGTAAAGTTGAGTGTCATCAGCATAGCAGTGATATGAAAAGCCATGTTTCTGAATGACTGAACCTAATGATGCCATGTAGACAGAGAAGAAAAGTGGTCCAAGAACTGAGCCCTGAGGCACCCCAGTAGTTATACGTTGTGACTTGGACACCTCACCTCTCCAAGATACCTTGAAGGAACTATCTGGGAGAACACTCAAATTACTGGCCTGCGGTTCCTAAGATGCCTTGTGCCAGTATGTTTGACAGGAGGCTCTGGTGGTTAAACGTGTCAAACGCGGCGGTTGAAGATTTTGATTCTGCTCTTGCCAGACTTAAAGCTTCTAGGAGGTCATTCAAGTGTTTTTGAAAATGAGAGGAAGGGAAACTAGTTTGTAGTTCTCTAAAGCCCCTTTCAAACTGCACATTGGTCCTGGAAAGTTGCCACAACTGGGGGCATCAGAATGCAGAAAAGGGAATATCACAAAGAAGAACAAAAGTATAGTTAGATATTCTACTATTTACATCCCATAACCCTTAAATTTTTTTGGCCCTTTATAAAGAAAGGTTTAGGCAACTCTTAGTTACCACTCAGGATGAGCTAAAAAGTAATGGTAATGTTTGCCTTTCAAAAACTAGACTTTCAACAAAAACACTTTCAGACTGAACACTGGTCATGTGATCAGATGAGGATTTTGTAATGTTTATTTTGTGGTTTTTAAAAACAAGCAGTAAAAAAAAAAAAAAAAGCATACAATTTATATATTTATAACATCATGACTTCCAATAACTTGGGAAGGTGGGAGAAAAAAAAGAA
Organism: Carassius carassius; assembly: GCF_963082965.1. Lineage (NCBI taxonomy): Eukaryota > Metazoa > Chordata > Actinopteri > Cypriniformes > Cyprinidae > Carassius > Carassius carassius. The sequence goes on from NC_081761.1 coordinate 35,375,634, forward strand.
ACCCTCTTTTCACAGAGTGAGGAGCAACACGTCTTGAGTTTCAGTGTCAGAACATATATACTCGTGCGCACACACACACACACGAGATACACTCAGAGACTGAAACCCCATTTGATATCACAGGAGAAAATTTTTATCACATTAAAAAGAAAAACTCACTAAATGAATAGAAATAAAGAACACGTTAAACAATGGGAATGTTCCAGCTCAAAATCAACTTAAAAAAGGACTAAAAGCAAAATAGCATTAAAAAAAAAAAAAAAAAAAAGACATGGTTACTCATTGAGTTTGAAACACAGTAGTTATTAACACCTGAAGGTTTCCTCTAAATGCACCTGTTTCCTCAAAAAGATTTTTTTTTTAATGCAAATACAGGAAGTGCACGCTCATGTGAGAAAGTTAGCTTTCCCTTGTGTCTCCTGGACATGAGTCACACTGATGCGAGGGATGAAGCGTGTGTGTGAAGGGGAAGGCAGAGTTTGAGTTTAGTCCATCAGCGCTTGTGAATCCAGCTAAAACCAGGAGGAGGAACAAGAGAGTCTGAAGCAGTAACGTTTCATAAAGACAGAAATCCGGCTTCAGAGGAGAAAGAGTCACAGAGCTTTTCAGCTGGACACGAGAAAGAAAGAAAAAAAAAAAATGAAACTGGAAGAGAAGTCCTTTTGTTAGAGAAGAGTGACAGGATGAAGGGAAGGAGCAGGACGGACGAGAGCTCAAAAGTCACTTCACTGCGCCTGAGGAGAGACGAGAAATTACAGTCAGTCATCACTGCATGAGGAAACAAAACTAGAGCCGCTGAACTTCTGTATGCATCATTTGTTAAGAATTATAATTGTTAAAGGTGCTGTATGAAGGATTGACACCGAGTGGTTGAACTAGGCATTGCAGTCCAAATTCAAAATATTGGAGAGGCTTTTCACCATGGTGTGTGTATATGGGTAATTAACAAAATCAAATCAATTCACACCATTTAAATTCTATAAAATGAACAATGTTTCATATTGAGTTTTAAGTGGGCAGACAAACTTTTAAACTTTAAAAGGGTAACAAATCAGCGGTTCCACATATTTGCTTCTTGGGTCATGGCATTGATTTTGTTTATTTTTTGCCCCCTTTTAAAGTGTAAATTTCACATTCAGAATCAAAAACAAATATTTGTCTAGTGAAAGCTTGAACAATTTTAAACTAGTTAAGTTACTACTTTGAAGATTAGATGTAAGAAGTAGAGTATACAATCTACGTGCAATCAATGGTTGTTCAGACACATCAGTGCGTGTACCTGCTGGCCCTGTGGTGTGGCGCCTGGCTGTCCCGCGGCCTGTCCCGTCTGTCCGTAATAAGCAGCCTGCTGTCTGTAGTATTCAGCCCATGCGGCGCTGTAGTCCGTCTGTCCTGCTGCTGGAGCTCCTGTGGCTTGAGCTGCTCCTGCGGCGGGAGCAGCTCCTCCTCCTCCTCCTCCTCCTGCAGCAGCTGAAACAGTCTCAGCATCAAAACACTGATCTGCCAGCAGATTAATTCACAAGCATTTCTCTACTACGTAATAACACCATGAGGAATGAGTGCTCGTACCCATCTTTTTGTAGTACTCCTCCCAGGCCTTGGTGTAGTCGGGCTGAGCGGCTCCGGGAGCAGCCTGGCTCTGGTCAGCAGGAGCGGGAGCAGCCGGTTGGGCCGCAGGCGTCTGTCCAGGCATGGCGCCCCCTCCAGGCTGCTGGTAGTACTGTGCATAATAAGCTGCCCACGCCGCATTGTGATCCACTGCTGCTTTACCTGAGAGAAACAGACAGAAATCCCCTTTATTCTTTATTCTTCAGATACTCGGCAACTTACAGACAAGAGCTGAGCCTCATGATAAACAAGATCATATTAATGCTAATTTAAATAAAACAAAAAATGGATGTATGGTTGAACTTTTTAAATGGAGTTAAGTTCAAAATCTTGACATAAAGTTAATACTTCTTAAGACCGGTATCACACATCAGAGGCAGTCCAGTAAATATACATGTCATGTTATATACATACGTTTTATTATGATCATGTATTAAACAGATGTGCATCAATTTTAGTAAATGTAAAAAAAAAGTTTCAATCAGTCCTCATCTCTGCAGCACACGTGCTAAACGCAGGTTATTTGTGCAGCACGAGAAAGATGGATAAGGAAGAGAGATGGAAAAGTGCACAAAAGCATTATCAACTTCCTACAGAACTTCAATTGTAACAAAGCTGTCAGCTGTGTGGATATTGGCAAATATAGTTAACCATTTTCATTTATAATTAATATGGCTTCTTATCAAGATATTACTCTATATGCTATGTTCTGTCAATGCTTTAACTTCATATTAGCCTATTTATAGCACACTTGCCACCCAGTAAATCAAACTTTGCAAAACATTGCCACATAACATTTACCTCAGTATAACAATTCAGTGTCCATAAGCTCGCCAGTCAGCTAGAAAAATAACTAGAGCATTTTGCTATATTTAGGCACTATTGCATTTTAATAGTATTACTTTACTTGTTGTATATATGAAATGCAAGAATGCAAGCTAAAGATAAAATTCAACATCCTATAAGACTGCAGGTTACTAATGAAGAAAAACTGACAATGTGTGAAAGACATGAAAACATTGGGTGCATTGAGGAGCCCAAACTACACTGTAAAAAGAGATCAGTTGACTTTGCTTTGGAAAAAAAAAAAAAAAAATAAATCATTAAGTAAATAAACTTCATGCATAAAGAAATGTTATGTGAACTGGACAATGCTGAATTACACTGGCAAATAAGTTTGAAAATGTGTTGTTCACTTATTTCTGGTTGGAATAAAAATTGCAATTACTCCGGTGTACACTCAATGGCCAAGTAATGCTTATGGTCCATGATATTGGTACAGATCCAGTGTAAAGTAATTTGGCACCCAAGTTTCCTATAGGAGCCAATTACTTTTTTGGGGGGGTCTGGGTAGTTTTAGCAGAAGACACTTTCAAATCCAAAAAAAAAAAAAAAAAAAAAAAAAAAAAAACACTTACTGACCTCAAATCTTTAAATATTATAAAAATGTAATATCAAGTAGTATTTTTAAATACATGTATAATAGTATTAGTACTTGTCAAACTGTAGTGTATTTTACAAATTGGAATCAATTACTATAATTTAAAGTAAAAAAATAACAAATAAAATCCATGACTTTAAGATGCAATGTGACCCAAGCATGAGGCACAAGAATCCAATCAAGACTTAAACACAAACACTGAAAGCGTCAGTACAACATGACTCACTGGGATCCTGCGGCTGCCACTGCTGGTACGTGTTGCCCCAGCCCTGAGGATACTGACCACCAGGAGGACCACCGCTGGAGACAGAGAGAGAACCACTGTGAGCATGTGCAAACCAAACATCAACCCTCTCCCTGAAGCTGCTTTCCCTTTAACCTGTTAACTGTCACCGTTAACAGGTTTTATGAAGGAACAGTAAAAGATTAATTTATAAAAAGAGTGCACCTCAAAACATATACATCATAACAGGAGTTATGACCTTTTTCACAAAAAATCTACTCCGCTTCCTTTTTCCCCATCACATGTTTTAGTAATCATCATAAATTATATATCATTTGAAAGCTTAAATACTCCAAATTCATCCTATGAAAACCATTTTGAAATTGGACACTGCGTTACCATGGAAATCGTACTTTAAAATCTTTTAGCGTGCTCCTCCCCCTTAGTGGGGGGGGGGTCATATTCCAAATATATTACGGTCTTTTAGAATCAAAACTTTTCATAATCTTGACAAAATACATATCGTTGGAAAGGTCTGAGTCTCAAGATTCCATATTTGGTGGTTATGTCATAGACATAATATTGAGAGAGAAATTGATACATTTGTGACTGAAACTCCATTGAATTTTTTGGATGCATTTTTCTATGGCACCCGGTGGCTTTTTGTGGTATTATGCCTAAACAATTGCATATGAACCTACATTTTTTTTATATCAACTTCAAATTTGGTACACAACTTATTTAGACATATGGCTTTAATTTTATAGCAATTTTGGATTAAAAATGTTTATAAAATATTTATTTTATATAAAATATAATACAAATAAAATAATAAATTTAATTACAGTAAATTTAAACTTCTATAACTTGTTTATGCTTTCATTTTTTGAAATGATTTCACATCTGCAATAATCTGCAGATTGTCTTTAAAAAGAGACCAACCTTTGATCTGTATTCAAAAGCGTTTATGAATTATAACAATTTAAGTGTGAATAGTGTACTTTCACGTCCATGTTCAAAAATGGGAGTGACAGTTAAGAGGTTAAAGCAGTACTGACTGTTGCGGTCCACCGGGGGGTCCGGGTTGGTACGGGTTCGGGTTGTAGGGGCCCATGGGTCCAGCGGGGCCCGGTCCACCCGGTCCAGGACCAACAGGGCACAGGGGACCCTACGAGGAGAAGCACACCAGTTAAAGCCAGCAAACACTACAGCAGCAGTCCAAGTATCCATATCACAACATGTGCACAGCACTTCGTTTGAATACAAGAACAGCATTTAAAACAAAGTGCAAGGTCTCTTAATTTAAGACACTTTTGCACTTTTAGAGTATATTATACAGGTGACAACTAAGTTTAATCTGGCCACAGAGGAAAACAACTGGGTTGCCTGATATGAGACAGAATCCCCCAAAAAGAGCTTCAATTCAAGTTTATTTGTATAGCACTCTTTATGATGCAAATCAAAGTTTTAAAGAAAATGTAAGTTTCTACATTATATTTAGCAATAGCTTATCGGTGGTAACTCAAGTTGATGTCTATGTGGGAGAAATATGGTAAAAATCAATCAGCTAGTTAATCCATGTAAATCAAACAGATGGTGAATACTATTAAGAGCAATGATTATATGATGTAGTTATTAAATATGTGGTACAGTTACAGTTCATAATGCAGAGGTCACTGCCTGATGTGCTCCGATTTAAATGAGTTTGAGGGCATTTACACCAGGTCTTTTCACGATCGGATAGCGGTTGATAAAACACGTGAAGTGAGCAGGTGTAAACGGCTCCTTTGTGCAGTCTTGCATTGGGATACATATCGTATCTTTTCTGGTGATACACAGCCCTAGCAAACGGCAGGCCAGATCCTGCACAGAAGCGGTGTTTAGGGGTACCTCGATCTTGTCCTCGATCAGCTGTTTGGCGTGGTCGATCTGCTGAGGAGATCCCCGGATGATAAACAGTTTGAAGTTGGGGTCACCGTTGGGCGGCGGCTGGCGAGAGATCTCCACGAAGGCACCCGTCTCCTGGTTGATGGCCTTCACGTTCTCGCCGCCTCGGCCGATAACCAGACCGCATTTGTGGGCGGGGATTGAAAAGGTCATCTCACTGCCAGGAGGGCCCCAGCTGCCTGGACCACGCCCCCTGCCACGCCCACCTGGAGGCATACCTGCGCCTGGAGGACCCTGACGAACACAACAGAGATTAACCAAAGCAACCAAACACCGATGGAGTCCAGTCATAAAAACAGATGTGAATCAGTCCCTTCACTAGCATTTCATCAGTTCAATTGAGAAAGACTACCATGTCATATATGTAAATGCAATGGTAGTAACAATAATAATAATCAGTAAACCTCTGTTGTGCATCGCCTTGAATAAAAATTTGTTACTCTTAAAATACAACGTTCTATGCCTCCATTTGAGAGATATATAGTGTATTAAATCATTCATACAGAATATTTTATTTGACATACCAGCATCGGTGACTGGTATATTTTCATGACAAGATCAATGTAAATTTAAAAGAAACCAATATTAGTAACAAGCAGTAATAATGGAAACACCAACTGACAACAGACTCACCACCTTACAACAAACATAAGACATTTCAGTATTTGACTTGGGAAAGATAAAATACTCCAGGTGAAACTTAAAAAAAAAAAATCTGTTTAAATCGGTTTATAGTTTCATTGATTATTGTAAGAGTTAAATATAGTTTTAGACTCCAATTGATTAAACCATTACATTTTTGCCATTAAAATTAAACATTAGAACAAAATCCATAACATTTTAAAATGGAAGAATTTGTAAAAAAGTAAAACTTTCATTTGGTCCTTAAAATGTAATTCAGAAACTAAATTAGAAATGCATATAACTCCTAATAAACTAAAAGTAGTCAAGCTTTTAATTACTATTTAAATTGCACACTTCATACTGAATCCAGAAAATGAAACTGAATTTAGGAAAGAAATTCTGATGTCATATATTGGGCATCTCCAGATGAGTCCGAGCATCACTCACCCCTCCTTCCTCTCGCACTCTGATGCTCTGCAGGAGTTCGTTGATGATGCTGGCGGCATGTTCGCAGCGGTCCGGAGGACCCACTATGTGAGCGATCTTTTCTGGACCGCTTCCATCATCTACAGAGAGAAGAAAAATACATGTTATGAACTGTAATATCAGAAAACATTGAGTTTAATCAGAAGTTGAAAGTCTAAACACACCTGGTTTGAACTGTATCCTCACACCAGCGTCGTTCTGAATCTTCTTGATCATCTCTCCGCTTCGGCCAATCACGACGCCCACAGAGTGACGCGGAACGGGCACCTGTCCAATCAGAATAAGACATCACATTTCAAAATGGAAAAAAAGGTGGAATGTAAAGGATTAAATCAAGGATTATCCCGCACCTCCATTCCTCCTCCTCCACCTCCTCCTCCTCCTATTTGAGAGCCGTACTCATTTCTGTCGAAGCCGGGATGGTCCCGCTCTCGCAGAATCTCCTGCACCATCTCACGCGCTTCCTACAGAGAGAAATGAGCGCCAAAATCTTAACCACAACAGGTCTTAAAAGAGAAGAACAAACAAAACAAGGAACAGTCACAGGTGAGAGGAGAGTAGTAGTCATCACACCTGGACTTTATAAGGATCTCCAATGATGCGCAAAGGTTTGTCCATGTTTGGCCCCTGAGAAGGGTCCTGGATCAAAATCATCTTCACGCCAGCACGCTCCTGAAACACAAAGCATGTTAACATGTAGAGAAGACGACCAAGAACCGCCTTTTAGCATTCAAAATCTGTACATTTTATACATTCCATACAGTAATATTTGTGAAAACTATGATGCATTTCTTTGCACGCACAGACGGGCACAAGCTCTACCTGCAGCTGTTTAATGGTCTCTCCTCCTTTGCCGATGATGAGACCCGCTTTCCCTGCCGGAATGATCATTTCCTGCATGTGTCCGCTCCCATTGGTCGACTCGTGGAAGGAGGGAGGAGTGCCCCGCCCCCGAGAGACGATGTCATCCAGCAGCATCTTGGCCTTCCTGCACGGATAGGTCAAGAGGTCAAAACACCAACAAACAGATCCACAATGCAGTTAAACATGTGAGGAAGCACAAACATACTGGATGGCTTCAGGGCCGCCGGTGAGAGTCACACTCCTGTCTGGAAGACCGCCGCTGTCTAAACACACACAAAACCAACATGTCCCATCATGCCTCATACTTTTAAAACGTGCTAAAATCAAAAACAGGAGAGAAGAGCCCACTTGACTGATCTGAAACAGAGTTTGACTCACCTGGAGCAATCTGAACCTTACAGCCAGACTCCTGCTGGATCTTACTGATCTGCTCTCCTCCCCGACCAATGACTACAAACAGACACAACATTCACTGGGTGCAGAATTATAATAAACAGACTCTAGCGCGTCAACCTTCAGTAGAAGTGTGAATCTCAAAGAACAGTTTCAGATCCACATTTCAACCCCCTCAACTGTGTGTGCATCATATAGTAGAAATATTAGGGCTGCCAAAGGAAACCAATCACAGTTTGAGGAAGGTTTTAGATGTGTATTCAATCAAACATTACAACTGTTGTACATTCTGTACGGTCCAATCATGATCTAAATAACAGCTACCATTCAAAGGTCTGGGGCAAGTTAAAATAATAATGTAATATATAAAATTATTATTATGCACTAGGAGTAATAATAAAATCAAGTAATTAAAAAAAAAATAAACATGCATTTTTCTTCCTTTTGGTTTTGGCAAAAAAAAAGAAAAAGACCAGAGTGATATTCCCCCAGGAAAGCGTGAGTACAGCCAGTGCATGCTGGGTAATGTGAACTTACTGAGGCCAACCATGCCATCAGGGACTCTGTACTCTTCTGAGAGAGTAGAGGGACGCACGCTACAGAAAGATAACAAACAACAATCAGGAAAAATACCAGCAGACAAATACAATCAGGTCATAGTAACGTGTGGCCAAAAGCCTTTTCTGAAAAGCATTTAAAAAAAAAAAACATACATTAAGATCTTTATATATTTTGAAGGCACCACAAGAGTTAAACTTTTACAAGAGCACCTCGAGACCCCTGTATTATGCTTTACATGTCTGATGGAGTCAGTGGAAACTAGGGATGGTCGTTTTCCGCAAATATCACATACGAATATTTGAGCTCACACAAAGCGAATATTCGAATATTCGTTTATTTAAATTAAGTTTAATGAGACAGACGTTTTTTTCAGCAACATTTATTGTTTCCGTCATTTTGAACAAGCTTACACACAATAAGCTTGAACATTACACATCGTGTTTTGTAGCTGAAAACCTTTAACAATGCGTGCAAACAAACAAAAGTAGATTAAAAGCAAAAAATAAAAAAATGAACAAAGAAAAAAAGTAAAGCAGCCTGCAGCAATTAGACTATTATAGAACGTAGCCTACACTTAACTTTGAAACTTTTAAACTGACCGCAAATCTTTTTTGCTTTTTTTTTTTCTATTGTTGTACATGTTCTTGTTAAGAAACACGGGCATGTAAACATGATCGGGGGAAAGTCGGCTCCTTAGTCTGCTAACAATAAGGCCGGCCGCAGAGAAAACGCGCTCTGACGGCACAGACGTTGTCGGGACTCACAAATAACGGTGTGCTAAGCGAATAAGTTGTGAATCGCTTCGTGTTTTCGTTTCACCACTGAATGCGATCCTCATCTGGTGGAATACATGGCTCCAGCAAGAACTGTTCCCACTCGTCTCGGCTGGACTCTCTGTAATCATCGCTGGAGAACTGGCTCAGCCTTTTCCGACGAGTGGGCATTGCATCTTCTTCATCGTTGGTGACGCACCACTCGCATCAAGGAAAGTGTTCTGATAAATGTTCAAAAAAAAAAATTCTTACTTCTCTCATGTTTTCATCGAGAAACCTGAGATGTTTATGCCGAGGGTCTAGGGCAGACGCGAGAAGAGGAGTTTTCACTGTATTCTCCAAGTTAGCGGTGTTTATTCGTTGCTTGCACGCTCATAATGGAAGCGATGCGGTCGCGATGCGCCCGTTTTTTCCAGACGCGTTCGCACAGCATCGAGTTAAAAACATCAACTTCTCAGAATGCCGCAAGCTCACCGCAGGTCATGTGACAAGAACTTAACATTCAGCTTCATTCTTTCCCGTAACAACATTGAAAGCTCAGCCAAGACGAAGGAACAGCTGATCATAGCTGTATATGGATTGCCATTTTGAAAAAATGTAGTAGCAGAGCTACTGAAAGCGAGTTTTTGTGCTGCGAATCCATTTATCCTTTGCTGAAATTTCCGCGTCTTAATGGAGAGAGCACGTCATTGTTGCTTAGCAACGGCAGACGCCTCAGCAGCACTTCTGCCCGAGCGCTTTGAAAAGGAGAAAGCGGCGCACCTAGCGTTTTCCAAGCATTTTAGGCGTGATGTGAACAGCCCCTTATTCATTCATTATTTTTTGCTTGCATACATCTTCAAATATGCCGTAGAGAATCATAGAAAGTGACCAAATTAGGTTTTATTGTGAACTTTTTATTTTTATGTAAAATTCGAATATCATTTTTATTTAGCGAATAATTAGAGCAGAACGAATATTCGAATGTTCGACTATCCGTGCAAACCCCTAGTGGAAACCAAACCTAGTCTAATTACACAGGCCTGTGTAGTTATTCCCAAGCGCTCAGATCTGACATCTGTTCTAACGACTCAATCAGATCACACACACGAGGACGTCTTACCTCTGCTGGGAAAGGGCAGCCAGCTGGGCTCCGATAGCTGTGGATGAGAAAGGGATAAAATCACCGCGCTAAAAATACACAGACATGTGCTTTGAGTTGCTAAAAGGGAGTCTGTGTGTTTACATGAGTGAAAAAAAGCAAAGACAGACGTACACAGTGCTGAAGAGTTGTCTCTGTCAGACGCCATCTTCTTACACTCCGGCTGATCTGAGGAGAAAACACAAGAAGAGCTCAAAAAACATCTCAGGAGAGACAGACGGACAGATCCAGAGCACGTCTCATGCCGTACCTCCGTCCTCCAGCGATCGCTTCTGAGCCGCGAAGGCATAGCTCTCCGCTCCGCCGTTATTGCTCATGGGGGGACCGGCGACGTCTCCGCCGATCTTCGCTGCGATCTGGAAAACACCACAAAATCAGCATGAAGTTAATACTAACTGCTAGTCACATTTTACATTTTCTTTTAAAATTATGCATTTATATAAATAGACACTACTATTCAAAAGTTTAGGGTCAGCGAGATCTTTTGTTCCAGACCTTCGAAAGAAGTTACTTGACTCACCAAGGATGCAATTATATAATCAAAAACACAATATAAAATAATGCTTTTGTACGTGACTATTTTGCTCAAATTTAATTCAGCTGAATTTTCAGCTTCATTACTCCAGTCTTCAGTGTCTCATGATCTTTCAGGAAACTAGAGCTGAAACAACGAATCGATTTAATCGATAAAAATCGATTATTAAAATAGTTGTCAACTAATTTAGTCATCGATTCGTTGCTAAATAACTTTTATTTGCCGTAAGCGGCTCATTTCGTGCATATTTCAAATCTGCGGTGACCAAAGTGTGGCAGTAATGAGCCACCGGAGGTTTTACTCAGCCAGTACAGCAGGAGAAGTAGCGAATAGCCAATAACTGGCCTCGTTTTATGTCACGTGCTTCCCGAACAGCGTCTCTGCAGCATTTAGCGGGATGTGGGAGACTGGGAGTACTTTACTTTGAGCCTTCAAAAAAGAAGAGTAACCTGTAAACTCTGCACTACTGAACTGTTTAAGGGGACGTTCACATATCGCGTCTTTTGCGCGCTCAAGTTCATTATTTCCAACACCGCACCGCATCGAGTTAAAAACATTTCAACTTTTCAGAATGCTGCAAGCGCATCGCGGGTCATGTGACAAGAACTAACCAATCAGCTTCATCCTTTCCCGTAACAACGTTAAAAGCTCAGTCAAGATGAAAGGAACAGCTGATCATAGTTGTATATGGATTTCCATTTTGAAATAAATTTAGTAGCAGAGCTACTGCAAGCGATTTTTTGAGCTGCAAATCCATTTATCCTTTGCTGAAATTTCCGCGTCTTCAAGGAGAGAGCACGTCATGGTTGCTTAGCAAAGGCAGACGCCTCAGGGGCGCAACTGCACGAGCGCTTTGGAAAGAAGGAGAAAGCGGTGCGCCTAGCGTTTTCCACGCGTTTTTAGGCACGATATGTGAACGGCCCCTAAGACTTTTATTTGTGCAGATTCTCCAGTACAATGTTGTTTGCAAATGTTTAGTCGTAAAAGCTGATAACATTGCTTTTTAACAGTTAACAATTAAAGCTTTACAAACATGTTCTGTGATCAGTTTGTCGTTTACCAGTTCAAAATTCAGTCGTGCAGCCTAATTATGACTGAATGAGAGGTAAATGTTTAAAGATATTTGAAATGCACTTTTTTCTAAGTATTCACTGCTCTTTTTCACACACATTCAGGTTTCATTCCATTGGCACTTTATTCGAAGGATTGTTTACAATTTCACAGCAAAAGCTATAAAGCTGTTTCCCAGTAAATAATAAAATACAATGCACTGCAATTTTATTCTGTTTTATCCTTATTCTTCGTGAAAATATGTTCTGAAAGATTCCTTAAGCTTCGTTCGGGATGTTAAACTACTTTAGGAGCTCTAAGGACTGCCATGGTGAAAACATTTGATATCTCCTTGTGAAATTTGCTAGAGTATGGGTCAGTGTTCTGATTGCAGAAGAGTTCGACAAAGGATTACTAACACAATAAAACAACTCCAGGTATATTTTTGATTAGGATATGACAGTGCAAAATGGTTAAAATCTCTTAAAAATCTATGCTGAAGGATAAAGACCATTTATTAATAATTTACTTGGGGAAAAAATGGAAAAAACTAAAATATAAGTACATAAACCGATTAATCGTAAAAATAATCGACAGATTAATTGATTATCAAAATAATCGTTAGTTGCAGCCCTACAGGAAACATAATATACTGATATATTTCCTTTATCTTCACCATTAATGTTTCACTTGGATTATTTTATTTTTTGACAAACATTTTCTTCCCACAATATTCTTTGAAATGCAATGTAAAAGCACGGTTTAATAAAATGTCCAAAATTCAGTACAATGGCATATGAAAAGTAATATTGTACATTTATCATCTATAAACACTCCTGTAATTACCCTAATAATCGCCACTAATTGTACACAAAGATACAAATTGGAGAGAGAGAGAGAGAGACAGAGAGTTAAGTATAGAACACCGCTTTTACCATGACACCACGATGCTAACATGTTTAACAGGATGTGTACCCCAATAAAACCATGGTTCTATCATTTCACACGTTAAAACACATGGTAATGTCGTGGTTCTTTTACAGAAGGGGGGAAAACAAACAACGGCAACGTTAATTCGAATGTTTTGTCGGAGATTTAACGTTACAGCGGTAGCGTTAGCACCATGTTACCCCTTGGACTCAGTGTAAATACGGTGATAAATGAATATAATCACTACATAACGCGCAAAATACCTATTCTGTGCGAACATCTCTGTACTATAGTACCGCAGTCGTTTGAAACGGTAACTTGTAACCACATCTTGCCTTTGTTCCGAGCCCTACGCGATCGCGGCTCGTGCTAACGGATGATTGTGGCGCGCGCCGGCTCATGTGCCGCGGCCCTCGCGCTGACCCACAAACGCGGCCCGTAGTGCGGATCTCTCACCTGCCGCGCGCGCTGTACCGCGTCGGCGAACGCGTCTTTCTGGATTCCAGCTGCTCCGGCACCGGATGGCGGCACCGCGCTGTACTCAGACATGCTGTCCGTTTGGAGGGTGAAGGTTTGCGGGAGACGGCGAGGAGCACTAGGCCTGGCAGAGGTGCGCAGACGCGGGAAGACGAGCGAGACAAACGCATGGGAGGAGGGACTTAAGGCCTACGGAATTTCCTATAGGCGTTCTTAATGAGTGGCTGTTGCGAGGACCAATCAGATGGCAGCTGGAGGCGGGCGTAGCGTGCGGATTTGACCATTCACCCAATGAGTGAGAGCTGACCGAACGCGACGCACAGAGCGTGTCGCTACGTGAGGGAGCCAATCAGCGCTCGGCAACGCATGAAATAGCCCAATGAGGTTCGAGAAAACGCTGATAGGCAATGATGGACGTTTCGATCAGCGTATAGGCTTTTTAGGACCGTTTAACCTTGGTGATTATGTTATTCTGTTGCTCAATGCATTTTCTTGGCATTTTTATAGGTTAATGAAATACAGTTTCCGTACAGCAGAGAGATGAGCTGGTGTTATAATGATGGTAAAGACCGTCAAGAAAGACTCTGAACTGTTTAATTTAATTTAATTTACATACATTCTCATACATGCATTCAGTAATTTATTTTAGTTTCCTTTAAAATAAAAACACACGGAAGGACAGCAAAAATATATATAATGACAACACATGATTTTTTGTTAACATCAAAATAAGAACAATAATAATGTATGCATACAAAACCAAACAAAATCTTTTTTTCACACTTCCCACTAATTGTGGGTATATTTTGCAGAATGGATGTAAACATGGCAAATATTTAGCTTTTATTGGAAGCAGATAGTATAATTAGTTCAGTAAATAACTATTATTGAAATAGCCAGTGTCTGTCACAGCTGAATAAGTGGGAGGAACATTGTTGTTCTTGAGAGCAATTGATTGAATAGAATCTGTGAATAGAATCTGTGGGTGCAGGATGACGTCATAATTATTTTTGGTCCGTTTTCCCAGAAGATAAAGAATGGAGCATTTAAATACATATATATTTGCTACAAGTTTGTGGTGTTAACATTTAGTACTGCAGTAGCATATTAGTGCTAATGGACAGCCTTAAACAAAAATCCAATTTTGAGACTTGAACTTGGATAGAATTTTGTGAACAAATAATGCTTGAATCCTAAGGACACCTGTGGGTGCAAATTTCGTACGGGAATTTTTTTTTATTTTAACACATACAAATCCTAATATATTATCTGAACATATTAACTCAGTCAATGATAAAACACAGAGCGTTGACCTACAGTAGAAGTAACACTATCAGAAAGTCAGATCAGAAAGGCTTTCTGCTCCAAACCTTAGCCTGCAGTCTCTCATACATTGAGGATAACAGATATATAAACTGAATTCCAAGGCTGCGTCCCAATTCACATGCCTACACTACACACTGAATGTACAAAGTAGAGAGTAAAAGTACTTCTGAGTTTGTAGTAAGATAGTATGCCAGTGTTAGGTCATTAAGTGTGTTTAGATTCCCCCCATCTACTGTTTGCTTTATAACGTTAGTATCTAGCTAAATTCCTAACCTTAAAATAACTAATGTTAAAATCATATCCAGTACACTTTAAAACTGCTGTGGCAACTTCTGCCTTGCATTCCTCGATACTTTTCTTTACCTGAAACAGTCAAAAGAAAAAACGTTATACTAATGGGGGACAATATTAGTTGAAATTAAAAAAAAAAAACATGCATGGATGCAATTCCACTAAAAAAAATGCCTTTGGCATATTATTGTGGTCTTGTTCATGAAACACAAGCACAATTATTGTCTGTCTTAATAAATTAATAAAACACAAAAATGTTTCATGAGTGAGACCTAACACTATTTGAGGGTAGATAATGTACAAATTGGGACGCAGTTCAGGATTTTAGAATCAGTTAAAGGAATAGAAAATGAACACCCAAAAATCAAAATTTCCTAAAAGTGTACTCACCCTCAGGCCATCAAAGATGTAGATTGTTTTTTGTAAATCCAGTGGATCCTCTGCAGTGAATGGGTGCCGTCAGAATGAGAGTCCAAACAGCTGATAAACACATCACAATAATCCAAGCTCCAATAGTCCAAGCTGTGTGTTTATAAGAACCTGAAGACTGTTTTCACCTGTAAATCCTGCTAAATATGTGCATATGTATCTCCTGAACCAGATGAGATGACTTTTTCACTGCAGAAAGCAGTATTATGGAGTCATATTTTAGCTGGAAGTAACAGTTTGAATTTAAAAAATCTTTGATGATAGATTTGTTTCCTACAAACAAGCAGCTTTTCTCTTCACAAGACGTTAACTGATGGACTGGAGTGCTGTGGATTACTTGTGGGTTACTTTGATGTGTTTATCAGCTGTTAGGACTCCCATTCTGACGGCACCCATTCACCGCAGAACAATCATTGCTGAGCAAGTGATGTAATGCTACATTTCTTACATTACAAATCTGTTCCCATGAAAAAAAAAAACATTTACATCTTAGATTGGCCTAATGTGATCACATTTACAGCTAATGTTAATTTTGTTTGGGTGAACTATTTAATCTGAGTTATGGAATCTTCAGCTGAGGATTCTAGAACTCTTGACTGGTTGGCATGGTGATTTTCGGTACAGTAGAGGAAGCGTATTAATGGAGCACAGATGAAACATACATGCTTCTCGAAGCAGAGGCACTTTCAGTTGTACTGTAAATTCAAAGCGAGAAAGTTAAGTTTATTGTCCATTCCCATATGGAGTTCAGTAGTGTGCACTGGGTTAAACACACACACACACACACACACACAGTAAAGCACATGCTCACACATACGTTCATTTTACCGCATCCAGAGGGCCGTACCCTGTATATCTGAATATCAGGGCCCTGTTAACCAACAAACACACATGAAGAGCACATCATGAACCTCAGTAATTCAGGATTGGATCAGAACAGCACCTCTTAGATTCTGCATATTTCAGTGTTTGGTTTCAGTTTGTCGTTCTTCCTCACATCCAATGTTTTTGGTGAACATCCCTCCAGTGATTTAATATATTGTAGCTTAAATAAACAAGTCTTTGATTGTATTTTTTCTACACACACACATGACCTGTCTCTCTCTCTCTCAGGTTCCCACTCCCAGTACTTTCCTCATGTGCTCGTAGACGACGTATGAGATGCTGACCGCCGGGATGACCTTGAGGAAGTTGGGAGCGATGCCTCGATAGAGACCCACCACTCCGTCCTGGGACACGATACTCCTGAAGAGGGCCAACATGGACAACTGAGGAGCTCCCTTCACTGACGCTGAGGAGCCGGAGGAAAAACAATCTTAACTTCTTATGATACCAAAAAAAAAAAAAGTATATATATATATATATATATATATATATATACAATTTCAGTTCATGCATATTTTATATGAAGTAATAAAATGTTTTTACAGTTTAAGTTCACAAAGATAACACTGTTACAAATCACACTAAAACATCTATTCTTCCAGCTTTATTATTAACTATCTCAAGTATTTTTATGTGGGTTTTGGGATATTGCATTAAAAACTCCAGATGGAAATGACAATATTTTAGATAAAATCTTAAAATGTACATTTAAAAAAACATATGCACTCAACTGTTGTTGATAATTTTGGGGAATAATTATGAGGTGGGAAAAAACCCTGTAAAAAAAAACACTTTTTATTAGTAATACATTGCACTACTTTTCCTGGAAGTGACAATTTTGTGTTTTATGTGATGATCTTCGTTTAGTTCTGAAGTGATCATTTGCAGTCTGGGAAGGAAGCACAGCTCTCGTCTGATTCTGTGTGTGTTAGGGATGTGCACGGATAGTCGAACATTCGAATATTCGTTCTGCTCTAATTATTCGATAAATAAAAATGATATTCGAATTTCGCAACAAAAAAAAAATTTGGTCTAATTTGGTCACTTTCTGTGATTCTCCACGGCATATTTGAAGGTGTATGCAAGCAAATAATTAATGAATGATTAAGGGGCCATTCACATATCGCGCCTAATAAGGCGTGGAAAAGGTTATGCGCGCCGCTTTCTCCTTCTTTCCAAAGCGCTCGGGCAGAAGCGCTCCTGAGGCGACGCGTTCTCTCCATGAAGACGCGGGAATTTCAGCAAAGGATAAATGGATTTGCAGCACAAAAAAAAAAATCGCTTTCAGTAGCTCTGCTACTAAATTTATTTCACAATGGCAATCCATATACAGCTATGATCAGCTGTTCCTTCATCTTGGCTGAGCTTTCAACGTTGTTACAGGAAAGGATGAAGCTGAATGTTTAGTTCTTGTCACATGACCTGCGGTGCGCTTGTAGCATTCTGAAAGTTGAGATGTTTTTAACTCTATGCTGTTTGGACGCGCCTGGAAAAAAACGGGACCGTGTCGCACCGCGTGCGCATCGCGACCGCGTCGCTTCCATTATGAGCGCGCATACCGCGCGCCTACATTGGAAATAATGAACTTGAGCATGCAGAAGACGCGATATGTGAACGCCCCCTAAAAGAACTGCGGTCTTCTAGTACTTCAAATATGCCGTGGAGAATCACAGAAAGTGATCCAAGAACATTGTTGCAGCATCTCTCAAGCAATGAAATAAAAACCGCTAACTTGGAGAATGCAGTGAAAACTCCTCTTCTCGTGTCTGCCCTAGACCCTCGGCACAAACATCTCAGGTTTCTCGATGAAAACATGAGAGAAGTCAGAAAAAAAAACTTTTTTAAACATTATCAGAACATTTTCCTTGATGTGAGTGGTGCGGATGCATTCGCGACGATGAAGAAGATGCAATGCCCACTCGTCGGAAAAGGCTGAGCCAGTTCTCCAGCGATGATTACAGAGAGTCCAGCTGAGACGAGTGGGAACAGTTCTTGCTGGAGCCATGTATTCCACCAGATGAGGATCCCATTCAGTGGTGAAACGAAAACACGAAGCGCTTCACAAAATGTATTCGCTTAGCACACCGTTATTTGTGAGTCCCGCAAACGTCTGTGTCGTCAGAGCGCGTTTTCTCCGCGGCCGGCCTTATTGTTAACAGACTAAGGAGCCGACTTTCCTCCGATCATGTTTACATGCCCGTATTTCTTAACAAGAACATTTGAAACAATAGGAAAAAAAAGCAAAAAAGATTTGCTGACAGTTTAAAAGTTAAGTGTAAGCTACATTCTGTACAATAGCCTACACTGAAAACCCTAATAAGTTGACTGAACTAAATTGATTGAGTAAACTTGTTGCCTCAATTTAATTGAGTAATGGAGTCTCCCAAAACTTACATATTTAAGTTTATTTAACTTGACGCTTTTGTAGACTCTACCTAAATCACTCAGAGGTTTAAATGTTGATACTTGATTCATTTGAAGTCACCATTGTGGTGGAAAGTGTATGGTTTAGTTGGGATCTTGGTCCAGTTGCTGCTGGGATGGTGTATTTTAAAACGCTGTTTTTGTGGTGAAAAAAGACAAATTTAAATGAGCTCAGGTGTTATCAGATGTTTTTTGTTGATGAGAAAGTCATCACATAATACGTATTTGAGATCATAAAATAAGTTTTGTTTGATATTTTTAACAGGCACCAAGAGCAAAATACTTATTTTGAAGATGGACAAAATGAATGCATTTGAAATATTTTGAGTAAAAGAATCAAGTACTCACACACACAGACTTCTAGATTTAGCATATGCATCACAACAACGGTGACAAACAAAAGAGCTCCATAGCACAAACTCATCCTTATTTTACAGCCTTTTTGTTCTGATTGTCACCATTGATGTGATGCATATCCAACATCTGTATGTCTGTTTGTGACGATGTGATCTGTTTTCAAAAAGTAAGTACATTATTTTATCTACTAGGTTTCTATCCATAAAAGTGAATCCACAGTTGCAGCAATACATTTTATTTTAACTTGTCACCATTACAAGCAAGATGTGCATGTCTGATCTCAACTCTCATTGCCACAATAACAGTGTTTTACAACACACAAGTTACAGCAGCAAGAGACAAGCTAACACCAATAAAGAGCTGATGACACCTGAGCTCATTTAAGTTTGTCTTTCTTCGCCACAAAAACAGTGTTTTAAAATACACTGTTACAGCATCAAAAGACAAGCTTACACAAGAAGTAACTGGACCAAGATCCCAACTAAACCAAACACTTTCCACCACAATGGTGACTTCAAATGTATAAAGTATCAACATTTAAACCTCTGTTAATTCTCAATAAGAGCTTCTCTAGATGTCTGACAGAAATAAAGTCACAGAACCTTGTGAGGAGGATCTGTGAACGTCTATATCGGATGTACAGAAGACATAGAAAACACTTAAAAAAGACATCATAAAAATATTCTGTCTCCTCAGTGGACATCTTTTCAACGTCTGCAAAGACATAAAAAGATGTCCACTGGACGTAACTTTGCCCAATGGATTAGGTTGATGTTAAAATACGCAAACATAGTAATTTTTTGTTAAGTTTACTCAAAAAAGCGCTAGCGATAAGTTGCCTTATTTTTTTAAGTTGACACAACTTTTTTTTTTTACAGTGCAGTATAGGGTTTACTGTATTTTCATAAATATTGTGACATTTTGTCAAAAGGTCAAAGTTTAAATATGCTGTTATTTGTTTTACTTCAGTGTGCGGTCAAAAATAAGAACATAATTTTCTGTTAAATTTACATGTTGAGTTAACTTAAATATATAAGTACACTTGAAATTAATACCAAGTTAAGTGAACATAATCATTTAAGTACATTAAATAGGAGTGATTTAAGTACAATCTACAAAACCGTCAAGTTAAATAAACTTAAATATATAAGTTTTGGGAAACTCCATTACTCAATTAAATTGAGGCAACGAGTTTACTCAATCAATTTAGTTCAGTCAACTTATTAGGGTTTCCAGTGTATTGGTTTAACGAGTTAAGCAGTAACGTTAGCTGCCATGTTCTTTCTCTCAAAGGAAAACGATTGGGCCACTTCATCAAATACTATAAGTTGTCGTTTCAATAATCATACCATATCAAAATCACGTACCACAAGGATAACGTATTTCACTAGTAGAAATCATGCAAAACAACTTTATATCTACATAACTTTACTCACCTAACATAATACCCTTAAAAAAATACGTCATCTTGAAATGTAGTTCAGCAAACCAAACAGACCAAAAGGACGAATTTTGTAATCCACCAATCAGTTCTTTTGTTCTCTTGTTGCTAGGCAGAATTCCTCCCATGGCCAATCACATTAAAGGAAGAACAGAGTGACGTTGAGTTTTTCCAAAGGATTACTCATGATTTTGAGCTCACAACACTTGAAATCTTAAGTTTATGCATTTTGAAGGTAAATTAGTTAAATTAACTCATATTTTTAAGTGGCAGGGCCAAAACGCAAAATTTTAAGTAATGTTTAGTCAACATTACTTGATTTAGGTCAAGACAACATTAGGGTTTACAGTGTAATTGCTGCAGGCTGCTTTACGTTTTTTCTTTGTTCACTTTTTTTTTTGCTTTTAATCTGTACTTTTGTTTGTTTGCACGCATTGTTAAAGGTTTTCAGCTACAAAACACTATGTGTAATGTTCAAGCTTATTGTAAGCTTGTTCAAAATGACGAAAACAAATGTTGCTGAAAAATAACGTCTGACTCATTAAACTTAATTTAAATAAAAGAATATTCGAATATTCGTTTTTTGTGAGCTCAAATATTCGAATGTGATATTTGTGGAAAACACCCATCCCTAGTGTGTGTCTCACCCTGCGCCTGCATGCGTGTTCGGATGAGGGCGAGCGGGTAGGACGCCAGCTGTCCGCAGGTGCTGGACACAGTCCCACAGCCCACCAGCACCAGGACGCCCGGGTCGGGCGAGCCCTCTGCGTACCGCTGCAGCCAGGCGTTCTTCAGCGTCTGAGAGAGGAGACAGCGTGAGAGAGAGCCTTTATGAAGGAATCATTCTCAACACACACACACACACACACACACACCTCGTAGACGGCGAGGTCTATGCCAGCGTACGGGATGATGCCCAGCATGTTGGGCAGGTATCCTTTATAAAAGGCCAGAACGCCCTCCTTCTGCAGGATCTGTTTAGCACAGTCCGCCACACTTGAATACTGTCCTGTTTTACGAAGAGTAAGACGAGTCTTCAGCACCTACAGAACCACACAGACAGACAGAAACCCACTCATAGCATTAAAACAAACACAAAAAAATGTTACAAATGGTTTTGACATTGATAAAAATAATAATACATGTTTCTTGAGCAGAAAATCAGCATATTATTCTGATTTCTGAAGATCATGTGACACTGAAGACTGGAGGAATGATGCTGAAAATACGGCTTTGATCATGGAAATAAATTACATTTTATAATATATTCAAGTATATATATATATTTTTTTATTAATATTATTTATAAATAATAATAAATAATATTAATAAATATTTCGCAATATTATAATTTTTACTGAATTTTTAATCAAATAATTGCAGCTTTGGTTAACAGATAAGACGTTTTTCAAAAACGACTGAACCCAAATTAAAACCCAAAGGCAATGTACTAATTATTGTCAGTGAATATTTATTTTACTTAAATTTCTTTTACTTTTAATTAAAACATTTACACCAATTAAACAATTAAAATAGTTTTTGAACTAATAAATATGTTCTTTACAAATATTGTTTATTGTGAATATTATTAATAAATGTGTTTTTTATTGAAGATATGTACATTTTGATAATGCAAATTTTTTTTAGAAGACTTTATTTGACATAAGTCCATTGTATTTCCAGGACTCCGCTTCACTCTCCATTAACCACAGCTCACTGCTTTATTCTGAAATGAGCCGCTGAATGCAGAGCGCTTTCTTTAGCGCACTGTGCCTGAACTTTATGTAAGGCCTTTGGTAATTTGAGCAGACATGTAGACGTGTGTGATAGCGAGGCCTTGACATATAGTGACCTTGACGTTCAGTGCATGCAGGAACCAGCTGTTGTGTGTGTGTGTGTGTGTGTGTGTGTGTGTGTTTACCTCCATTGGGTATATGACAGTTTGAGCTGTAGCTCCAGCCAGTGATCCAGCGACGAATCTCTCCTGAACTTTCAGAGTTCCTGCCTCTTTACTGCCTCTCATCAAGCATTTAATCTGCAGACACACAGATGCAGGCTGAGTTTTGAGGCGCTGTCCACTCGGCTGAGTGTAAGACAGAGCTGTACCTGCTCATAGGCCATGAATTTGATGGCTGTCTCTGGTGCGATCTTCAGGACATTGATGCCGTTGCCCCTCCACAGCGCAGTGAGGCCACCCTCCTTCACCATCGCACGGAGGCCGCGCCACACAGTCCCTTTATCAGAGCTCTGGCCGTGCACCTGAACATCAGCACACAATTCACATGAGTATTAATGTCAAGCTGTAGTCTAACTAGATTACAATTAAACCACAACACACCTAAACATAATAACAAAAAAAAGTTCAGTTGCAGTGTCTCATATGACCTCCAGGGGACCTCAATGTGGTGCTGAAAATATAGATGTGACGGTTAAGTTAAAATGTCTTTCATTTTATCCACAGAGGAATTGATTTTTAATAAATCATAAACCTTTAAAGACAGACCTACTGTGAGCTCCGAAGGCTGTTAATCGATGGGTCAACTTTAATTTTTAAATAATCCTGTTCAACATTAGTGAAAAACTACATTACCCATAATTCTAAACAGACTATTCACTAATCAGAGAATCGTAGCAGAAAAACAATGCATTCTTATTTTGTGTGACTATTAAACAAGTTATTCATCAGTATTTAACCCTTAAGATTGTTAGATGATTTAACTATATAAGTAAAAGCCATCTATACTCGTATAGATATCCTTTCAGAAGTGGTAAGAGTAACAGGCATGAACACATGTTGAGAGTATTCCTTCTCCTAGGGTCACAAGGCCAGGCTAAAAGGGTCAGGGTGACCTACTCTCTATGTGCATCAGATGGTTTCACTGATCCCAGACCAGCGCTGTCTCACCTGCAGAAAGACCTTGAGTCTGTCGAGCGGTGCGGTTCCTGTCCTGGACACAGATCCGGCCACGGCTCCTGCCATCAGCTGCCGCCACACAAACCCTGACTGCTTCTCCTTCTCCGAGAACTCGTCTGGGACCGTCAGATGCTCTCCGATGTCCAACATCTACACAAACACACCAACACATACACAACAGAGCAGTTACAGAAAGAAAGAGGCGCCATTTACAGTCATGAAAACCTCTTGATTCGTACCACTGAGTGTTTCCAGTACTGAGCGATTTCCTCCATGTTGAGCAGAGGGTTAAACAGGAAGTGATCTCGCCACTCGAACCAGTCGATGGTCATGGATTGGTCTTTATCCATACTGTACCGACACATTTCACAAGCACCATGTCAGAAAACCACAGCTGAAAAGCACTTCCCATACATGCTATGCACAAAAGCACACACCTTTGCAGGATTTTGGCGGCCTGCTCCAGCGTGACGTCCACGCCGAGATTGTGTAACGACTGCTGGATCTCCCCGACGTCCAGTTCACCTACAAACAATGTGGCATTGTACTGAAACATGAGATAACAGAGCTTAAACTGAATTCATGCTAATGCTATTATGATGCTAACAGTGATGTAAAGGTGCTAGCAGCAATATCACAGCTTCTGGGTTATTTTGATGCTAATATGTTACAGATAATATAAGGTTATAGATGCTATGTTGTGTAGTGGGATAGACTGTAGGGTTATTGGGAGGATATATATGGTAAATTTAATTATCATATCTGTAACATTAAAAAATTAGGTCTACTCTAACAGAGAATTAAGATTCTGACCAGTGTTGTTATTAACTAAAACTGAAGTGTAGTTGACTGAAATAAAATCTTGAAATATTAACACATATTGCAATAGAATATACAGTGAATAATACTAAAATAACACTGATTCTCATAATGCTGTGAAGCTGACAGAAACGAACCATCATTGTTTCGGTCCAAGCTGCGAAACATGAGTCTGAGGCGTTTCTCATGTGAACGCAGATACTCGGTGAACTCTTCAAAATCCAGCTGACCGTCTTTATTAACATCTCCAGCTCGTACAATCTGCTGAATATAGGGCATATACAGAGAGATAGAGGGGGGGGAGAGAGAGATGGAGGGACAGAGGGATGCCGGGATCATTAGGAAAGGTGGGATGGGGTGCAAATGAAGGAGAAACGCACATTAAAACCATGCAAAGCCACCGGCCCACAGCACCAACATCAAACATGAGCAATCAGACACTAATCATCGAATCTAAACAGGTTCATTTCATTAAATGCATTGAGAAAATGAATGCAAATGTGCAAACAAAGAAAGCCAAGCGCACGAAACAGTAGCTTTACAATGTGTTTCATTCATTTATAGACACTTAATCACTATATTAGTGTTTAAGTCCGATCCACTCCAAGACGCTGACCTTTCACGCAGTCTGCAGCCTACATGTGTTTCTGTGAGCCTATGTGTGAAGTTTAGCACTTTCTTGCCAAAATCATTCATAACAATGCACAATGCTCCCGAACCTCAAAAAGCAAAGCACTTTACAAAATCATCAAGTTTCAGAATCAATATGACACAAGACTGTCGCAGGCAAACAGATCAATAGTCTAGTCACTAAACTATAAACTGCTGTATACAGCAGTGTTGGGGTAACGTATGGAGCTACTTTTCAAATTAGTAATGCAAGTTATTTTTTCCCTGTTTATTCACGGACACGTCTTCTGTCCCTGTGTTGAGAGAAATTTGGAGTGAGGTGCAGAGGCACTTCCTTCAGTCTGAGGCTTATTATTTCACTTTTGGTGTAAAAGGCCCTTCACAGTGACCAAAAATCTACCTTTTAGGCTTTTTGTTGTTAAAGATAAATAAGCAAGCCCAACCCAGGTGACAAAAAGTAATGCAAAAGTAAAGTAATGCATCACTTTTCATGAAAAGTATTGCAATTTGTTTTTTTTTATAGAGTAACACAATACTGTATTGCATTATTTTTAAAAGTAGCTTCCACAACACTAAAAAAACAGCATGCAGGATGCTGTGGAAAGATAAGATAACAAAGATTCATTTAACACATGCGTGTGTCAGTTTGATCGTAACTTGGTTCTCATTGTTTCCTTGGCCTTTGGTTTGATGTGCTGGCATTACATCACTACAACCTTCTTAGCAATTAAATTCATTTAACATATGAAGCATCATGAGTTTGAGTATGTTAGCGAGTAGGCAGCTACATAATGTGTTACACTCTCACTATTGTCTGCAGCACATCTGTCTAATCTGAGCTGAACATCAGGCGCCATCCCAACCAGCAACAACTGATTTTTATTTGTTTTTTGTTTGTTTCTTTTTTTTGACCGCTTGTCTGCTTTCTACTTCTGGAGCACTGTTTGCCCAGTCTATCCACAGTGAAATCTCAGCATCCTGTAATCCGGTTTACATGAACATATATTAAATATTGCCGTTTCTACAGGTTTATCCCATTTTGTGTACTTTTTGTGCACCATTCTTGAAGTGTAATAGTGTGAGCAGTGCACTACAAGCGGCTTCACATCCTTGGAAACATGATTTCCTTCAAATTTTAAATCTACAGAAATTGTTGTATTTAAGATTACACTAATGTATGTATTTAGTGTAACCGCTCCACCTTTTTGTTTTGTAACATGCCAGCTTGAATGTGTCTTCATTTTATCTATAGCTGCATAAAATGACTGTAACAAACAACATTTGCTCTCAGAAGAGTCTAATTTGTTATCTTAATCATAAACACACTGCTCTGTAGCCCCTTTCATGATGTAATTAAAGCTGCAACAGTTGAGTGCATGAAGCGTCCAGATGTCGGACAGCTGTGACTACTGGACATGCTCACATCAATATAGTGTACATTTTGTCACACTGTACAACAATTATCTCTATTTTTGCATTACTGTAAGGGGTAGGTTAACAAACTTCCACACTTCCTTTTTTCGGGTTATCTAAGTGCACTTTTTGTTTTTGGAATTTTACACCCACTACTCAAACTATCTGTACTACAGAACGTCACAGAATGGTGCACGAGTACGCGATTTGAGACAGCGTAAGTTACACAATGTACAGTACACGGTTTGAGACGCAACTGTTCTCTTTACACTCATTGGTTCGAATCGCACTCTGCATTCTTGAATCTTGAGCATCAGACACAATCTGATTGGCTGCCTGAGATCGTATCGCGTACTGCGGCATTTTCGCTTTCAGTGTTCAGATCACGTGACCTGGAAGCGCAGGTTTAATTTCCACGTTAAATCATAAACCTTTCATTTCACGGATAGTTGTCCTGTTCTACAAGCACCCTTCCGTTATGACTGCATGCATTAGGTGTCCTCCGTACCTCCTCCACCGAGCTCCACGACATCCCCCGCGCGGAGAGTCCGACGCGCAGCTCGTTCACATCGATCCGTCCGTCCTTGTTCAGATCCAGCTGCAAGAAGAGCTCGGCCCAGAGCCGCTCGCGCTCGGGATCGACCCCGCTGTCCTGGCACCGCGCCCGCCACATGATGCTGTCCACGCACGGTCAGCCACGGAGAGACATCGGCCGGAAGACGCGTCCAAAAAAGGAGCTGGTGGGGAAACAAACTCCTTGCGTCGCGTCCAAGCTCGCGCTCAGCAGACGGCGTCAAACAGCTGTTTTGCACGCGAACCAGGAAGCTTGCGCAATCGTGAAACCCGTACTTCCAAGATAGCCATTCATATTCTTATCCTCAAGCATTGCGACATTTTAAGTCGAGATGAAAACACCACGCTGTCCTTGCGCGTCAAAACACGCTGTCCTTGTCTGAAACCCGAGGACTGCAGTGACTTACTGCTGCCACGATACAACAATAGCGGCTTCAGATTACACCCTCAGGGGGGGGGGGGGGGGGGGGGGCTTCCTTCTGCCAGCATGATATATGACCCTAAATATCCCGGTCCTGAAGTGTTAACAACAGAGAAACCGTGTTAAACCGTGCACAGTGCAGCCACTTCTCCAATGACTCTGCAGATGAATGGCACACAAATGAGATGACCGGAGTAAAACATTATCTGTCATGCAGAACGGAACATGATCTTCTCTTCACAAGGGTGATTGGTTATTTAGATTCAGGCTGCATGGCTTATGAAGTCACTTCCTGAGGGTTCAAGAAGAATTCAGGCAGCAGGTTCACTATTTTTTCAGTATATCTGCTGACTCTTATCAAACACATAGATGGATCAGAAATGTCAGCAGAAGAACATATGCCACCATGGACCACAAAATACCAGGACAGCTGACAGCTGAATAAATAGGGTTCCATCGATGTATGGTTTATTAGGATCGGACAATATTTGACCAAGATACAACTATTTGAAAATCTGGAGTCTGAGGGTGCAAAAGAACTCAAAATATTGAGAAAATCACCCTTAAAGTTGTCCAGATCTTAGCATTTCATATTACTAATCAAAAATTAAGTTTTGATATATTTAGGGTAGGAAATTAAAAAAATACCTTCATGGAACGTGATCTTTACTTAATATCCTAATGTTTTTTGGCATAAAAGAAAAATCGATAATTTTGATTCGTACAGTGCATTGTTGGGTATTGCTACAAATATACCCCAGCGACTTAAGACTGGTTTTGTGCTCCAGAGTCACAGATGGTAGAAACACATCTCTGACAGATCCTAAGGTGGTTTTGCTGGTTAGATGGTCCAAACCGGTCATTTAAGGTCATAACTGGTTTTTGATCTGTAGCTCATCTCTGTCAGTTTGGTTAGACCTAGTATACCTCCAAAAAACAGGTTTGACCACCTTAAAGGCTCCACCCCAAAATGTAAATGTTTACTTACCCTTATGTCAGTCTGAATGCAACCCAAAATAAGTTGTTTAGATGAATGTCCATGCTTTATGTTTCCTTATGATGTAAATGAATGGGTTCAAATGCTATCAAGCTCCAGAAAGGAGTCATTTGATAGATTTATGAGAGGAACAGATCCAAATGTAAGTTATTTTCCTCATCTCATCTGCATTTGCATATTGAGATCTTTCTGCACGAAGACATTTGAACTAAATATAGTGCACCAGTTGTTTGGACTACTTTTCAGTCATATACAAGGTCCAACAGTGTCCAATTCGTTCAGTTTCCCAACAGGGTCTGAAACAGCTCCACCATCATCCCTGTTCCAAAGAAACCCGAGATAACAGGACTAAACGACTACAGACCTGTGGCTCTAACGTCTGTCATCATGAAGTCGTTTGAAAAACTTATTCTGGCTTATCTGAAGGACATCACTGGACCCTTACTGGACCCCCTGCCGATTGCTTACCGAGCAAACAGGTCCGTGGATGATGCAATCAACATGGGATTGCACTTCATCCTGCAACATCTGGACAAAACAGGGACTTATGTGAGGATCCTATTTGTGGACCTTAGTTTGGCTTTCAACACCATCATCCCAACAGCACTCCAGACCAAACTTACCCAGCTCTCTGTTCCTAGCTCTATCTGTCAGTGGATCGCCAGCTTTCTTCAAATTCAAAATTTCTAATTCATGTCAAACAGCTGCTCCATCAACACTGGTGCCCCTCAGGGATGTGTTCTCTCCCCTCTGCTCTTCTCCCTGTACACCAACGACTGCAACTCTAAAGACCCCTCTGTCAAGCTCCTGAAGTTTGCAGACGACACTACAGTCATCGGCCTCATCCAGGACGGTGACGAGTCTGCTTACAGACAAGAGGTTGAGCAGCTGGCTGTCTGGTGCAGTCTTAACAACCTGGAGCTGAACACGCTCAAAACAGTGGAGATGATCGTAAACTTTAGGAGAAACCCCCCTGCACTCCCCCCACTCACCATCATGAACAGCACTGTGGCTGCAGTGGAGTCATTCATATTCTTGGGAACCACCATCTCTCAGGACCCGAAGTGGGACAATCCCATTGACTCCATTGTGAAAAAGGCCCAACAAAGGTTGCACTTCCTTCGCCAGCTGAGGAAGTTTAACCTGCCACAGGAGCTGCTGAAACAGTTCTACTCAGCTGTCATTGAGTCTGTCCTGTGTACTTCAATAACTGTCTGGTTTGGTTCAGCTAAAAAAAAATCAGACATCAGAAGACTACAAAGAACTGTCCGGACTGCTGAAAGGATTATTGGTGCTCCCCTGCCCACCCTCCAAGAACTGTACACATCCAGAGTGAGGAAAAGGACTCAGAAAATCACTCTGGATCCCTCACATCCAAGTCGCCCCATCTTTGAACTTTTGCCATCTGGCCGACACTTCAGAGCCGCAAATACCAGAACAGTCAGGCACAAGAACAGTTTCTTCCCCCAGGCAATCTACCTCATGAACAGTTAAATGTTACCCACTAATGCAATACAAATGTGCAATATCATTATATTTATTTGTTACCCCTCCATCCTAGTACATCCCTGCATCTTACTCAATCCTATTCCATTATCATTTATATCACAATTGTTTATACACATATGTATTTTTTGTCTGTGTATTATTGTCTATGTGTACTGGAAGCTTATGTCACTAAAACAAATTCCTTGTATACGCAAGCATACTTGCCAATAAAGCTCTTTTTTGACTTTAAATGCATTCACTATCACTATGATTAACAATTATAGCTTGACAAATGACAGTGACTGGAATCTGTGATCTGATGAACAGAGCACAAGATCAGCACACAGATAACCTAATGCACACCTGTTGCCTTCAGGCGCTGTTCTCGACACAAATACAGGTGATAACACACACAGATACACGCTTTCTGTAGAAAACCGCTGTCAGCTGCTGTCCACACTAACTGTATAACGTCAATACAGCCGGTAATCAGCACTGCTTGTGATGTGGACAGTCATTGTGTGGTGTTCTCACCCAACAGCTGTCCGTGTTGTTTCACGATCTCAGGATCAGATTAATGTCACTATATAACAGCAGCACACAGAGACAGAGAGAGTCAAGCGGAGCTGGAGACATTCGATCGATTCTCCGAGGTCCTTTCAGACGTCGTGTGATGTGTAAGGGGCTGTCTGCCATCCCCTCCTCATGCCTGGAGAAGTGAGTATCAGCGCTTTGAGACAGATACTGGAGCATTAAACTGTGTCTGGATGTGAAACTGTGTATTGATGTTTCAGGGCGAAGGGCATGAGGGTCAAACTGTCCCACCTGACCGAAAAGCAGGAGTGGGTTCACAAACACAGGTAAGAAGTCCACTGCTCTCATTTAAAGCTCAATATACATGTTAAGATTAATACAAAGTCCTTCCTTTTCTTTAAAAAAGCAACAAAAATGGGTGTTAATGGGATAGTTAACCCAAAACTGAAAATTCTGTCATTAATTAATATTGATTACTTTGTGATAACTTATACAGAACCCTTGTATTGTTTAAAACAAAAAGCTGAACGAAGTAATAATAAGCATATATTGTTTTGTTCAGAGCGTGTGAGAAGCTGCCTCAGGATCTGGAGTCTCTGCTCAACAGCAAGCGTGAGGGGACTTTCTTCTTGATCTGACTTGCTGAGCTCACTTCTCTTCTCTAAACTGAACTTCTCTGCGCAGCGGGCATCCAGGCGTTTCGCTGCTTCCTGCGCTCCGAGTTCAGCGAGGAGAACCTGGAGTTCTGGCTGGCATGTGAAGAGTACAAGAGCACATCCGGGTCCAGACTGGCGGCCAGAGCCCACAACATCTACAAGCAGTTCATCAACCCTGACACTCCTCGGGAGGTGAGAGACCAACACAGCTTAGAGCAGGGAGAATAAAAAAATAAATAGTAGTAGGCTTATTAAATTTAAGTAAATGAAATGAAGTAAAAAGTAAAATGTTTGCATTGTTTGGGATAATATTATCATTAACGGCAGTGCAAAAATAAAATATTTTAAATTAACTCAAATTATTACAATTTATAATACATTTAAATCAACTTATTTGTTTTAATGTATTACAGTTGAATTACATTTACATAATATGCTTTTGTATAATTATTTTAAGTGTATAGATTTTACTGTATTATTCTTAAAACTACTAAAATATTATAAAAACAATTATATTACATTTTATATTTGCATTTTATATAAATCTGTATAATAATGTATTTATATATTTAATAATTGTTTTTCTTCAAATAATATACCTATTTTTGCATTATTCTTATGACAAATTTAGATAGAAATGTGCTTAATTGTCATCAAAATAACATTAGAATGCAAAACATCTCTATGGAACTAAAATAGGCTTCATTTTCTTTTTCTAAAATGTGATTTCTTGTTTCTTTCTTCTGGTTTTAAAGTGAAATGCATTTCATGCATGCTCTTGACAGTTTTCGCTCTCATATTGGAGCTCGTGTGATGTGTTTCTCAGGTGAATCTGGACAGTGAGACCCGCGAGGCGTTGATGGGGCTGATGGAGGAGCCCACAGCGGACACATTCGACGAGGCTCAGCACCGGATCTTCTCTCTGATGGCTAAAGACTCGTTCCCACGTTTCCTGCGCTCCTCTTACAGCCAGCAGCCTCTCAGAGTCCTGTGAGACACACTGTGTATCTGTGGTCTAGACTAGATCTGGAGTTAATCTGTAGAGACGCATGAGCCACAGTCAGGTAGAATAAAGTGTAGTAGGACATAGACTCTTTAGACATTTGAAAACATCTATAATCACTCACTTTGCCTTTATATATATCTTTGAACCTAATAAAGTTATTTGGCTCAAAATGGAAGTGTTTGGCAGTCAATCACACACTGAGAGCCAGTCGGAGATCTTGAAGCTCAAGGTCGCCACACAATCAAGGCTGAACAAAGATAATAAAGCAGGCAGAGAATCACAGCGTTCAGCCAATCACAGAACGAGCAGCCCGTCCTTGACCACAGGGAGACCTCCAGAGATTAATCGCAGTAAGACAATGAGTGTGACTGCTTACCAGTGGAAAAACGTATATGTGACTCTGGAGCACAAAAGCAGTCATAAGTAGCACATTATATTTGAAGCAATAGCCAACAATACATTGTATGGGTCAGAATTATAGATTTTTCTTTTATGCCAAGAAAAATTAGGATTAAGTGAAGGTCATGTTCCATGAAAATATTTTGTAAACGTCCCACCATAAATATATCAAAGCTTAATTTTTTATTAGTAATATGCATTGCTAAGAACTTCATTTGGACAACTTTAAAGGCAATTTTCTCAACATTTTGATTTTTTTGCACTCATTTTCAAATAGTTGTATCTCAGTCAAATATTGTCCGATCCTAATAAACCATACATCAGTGGAAGAGAGAGAGCAAGTGCAAATCCTGGCAGTGGCACTTCTGGTGGCATCCCCAAACTAATAAAGTGATGAATGGAAATTGTGCAGTTCAATTAAGTCCATCCATCCATCCATCTTCTTCCGCTTATCCGGGGCCGGGTCGCGGGGGCAGCAGTCTAAGCAGAGAACCCCAGACTTCCCTCTCCCTAGACACTTCCTCCAGCTCTTCTGGGGGGACACCGAGGCGTTCCCAGGCCAGCCGGAAGACACAGTCTCTCCAGCGTGTCCTAGGTCTTCCCCGGGGTCTCCTCCCAGTGGGACGCGCCCGGAACACCTTCCCGGGAAGGCGTCCAGGAGGCATCCGGAACAGATGCCCGAGCCACCTCAGCTGACCCCTCTCGATGTGGAGGAGCAGCGGCTCTACTCTGAGCTCCTCCCAGGTGACTGAGCTTCTCACCCTATCTCTAAGGGATCGCCCAGCCACCCTGCGGAGAAAGCTCATTTCGGCCACCTGTATCCGTGATCTTGTCCTTTCGGTCATGACCCAAAGCTCATGACCATAGGTGAGAGTAGGAACGTAGATTGACCGGTAAATCGAGAGCTTCGCCTTGCGGCTCAGCTCTTTCTTCACCACGACAGACCGGTACATCGACCGCATTACTGCAGAAGCTGCACCGATCCGTCTGTCAATCTCCCGTTCCATCCTTCCCTCACTCGTGAACAAGACCCCAAGATACTTAAACTTCTCCACTTGAGGCAGGAACTCTCCACCAACCTGAAGTGGGCAAGCCACCCTTTTCCGACTGAGGACCATGGCCTCGGATTTGGAGGTGCTGATTCTCATCCCAGCCGCTTCACACTCGGCTGCAAACCGTCCCAGTGCATGCTGAAGGTCCTGGCTTGATGAGGCCAACACGACAACATCATCCGCAAAGAGCAGAGACGAAATCGTGTTGTCACCAAACCTGACCCCCTCCGGCCCCTGGCTGCGCCTAGAAATTCTGTCCATAAAAATCATGAACAGAACCGGCGACAAAGGGCAGCCCTGCCGGAGTCCAACACGCACCGGGAACAAGTCTGACTTACTGCTGGCAATACAACCAAGCTCCTGCTCCGGTCGTACAGGGACCGGATAGCCCTTAGCAAAGGGCCCCGGACCCCATACTCCCGGAGCACCCTCCACAGGCCGCCGCGAGGGACACAGTCGAATGCCTTCTCCAAATCCACAAAGCACATGTGGACTGGTTGGGCAAACTCCCATGAACCCTCCAGCACCCTGTAGAGGGTATAGAGCTGGTCCAGTGTTCCACGGCCTGGACGAAAACCACACTGTTCCTCCTGAATCCGAGGTTCTACTATCGGCCGGATTCTCCTCTCCAGTACCCTGGCATAGACTTTCCCAGGGAGGCTGAGAAGTGTGATCCCCCTGTAGTTGGAACACACCCTCCGGTCCCCCTTCTTAAAAAGAGGGACCACCACCCCGGTCTGCCATCCCAGAGGCACCGTCCCCGACTGCCACGCGATGCTGCAGAGGCGTGTCAGCCAAGACAGCCCCACAACATCCAGAGACTTGAGGTACTCAGGGCGGATCTCATCCACCCCCGGTGCCTTGCCACCGAGGAGTTTCTTGACTACCTCGGTGACTTCAGCTTGGGTGATGGACGAGTCCACATCTGAGCCCTCAGCCTCTGCTTCCTCAATGGAAGACGTGACAGCGGGATTGAGGAGATCCTCGAAGTATTCCTTCCACCGTCCAACGACATCCCCAGTTGAGGTCAACAGCTCCCCACCTCTACTGTAAACAGCGTTGGTAGGGCACTGCTTCCCTCTCCTGAGGCGCCGGACGGTTTGCCAGAATCTCTTCGAGGCCGATCGATAGTCCTTCTCCATGGCCTCACCGAACTCCTCCCAGGCCCGAGTTTTTGCCTCCACAACCACCCGGGCTGTAGTCCGCTTGGCCTGCCGGTACCTGTCAGCTGCCTCAGGAGTCCCACAAGCCAACCAGGCCCGATAGGACTCCTTCTTCAGCTTGACGGCATCCCTTACTTCCGGTGTCCACCACCGGGTTCGGGGATTACCGCCGCGACAGGCACCGGAAACCTTACGGCCACAGCTCCGAGCGGCCGCTTCGACAATGGAGGTGGAGAACATGGTCCATTCGGACTCAATATCTCCAGCCTCCCTCGGGATCCGGTCGAAGCTCTGCCGGAGGTGGGAGTTGAAGATCTCTCTGACAGGAGACTCGGCCAAACGTTCCCAGCAGACCCTCACAGTACGTCTGCCGTAGGTCTGCCTCACAGTAGGTCTGCCGAGTCTGTCCAGCTTCCTCCCCCGCCATCGGATCCAACTCACCACCAGGTGGTGATCGGTTGACAGCTCCGCCCCTCTCTTCACCCGAGTGTCCAAGACATACGGCCGGAGGTCGTACGGCCCCACGTCGCTCCTTCGGGCTGAGCTCGGCCGGACCCCGTGGGGGGAGGCCCGGCCACCAGGCGCTCGCATACGAGCCCCAACCCCGGGCCTG
Source organism: Carassius carassius (assembly GCF_963082965.1). Lineage (NCBI taxonomy): Eukaryota > Metazoa > Chordata > Actinopteri > Cypriniformes > Cyprinidae > Carassius > Carassius carassius. The sequence continues at coordinate 35,410,518 of NC_081761.1, forward strand.
GCTCCAGGGTGGGGCCCCGGCTGCGCCATACCGGGCGACGTCACGGTCCTTTGATTTTGTCTTCTCATAAGGGGGTTCTGAACCGCTCTTAGTCTGACCCGTCGCCTAGGACCTGTTTGCCTTGGGAGACCCTACCAGGGGCATATAGCCCCGGACAACATAGCTCCTAGGGTCATTCGGGTACTCAAACCCCTCCACCACGTTAAGGTGGC